>NW_027098850.1:0-191417 GCF_037042795.1 Molothrus aeneus
GGTCCCGGGCTTCTTTCGGCACAAACCGCTCTCAGGAGCTCCCTGCGCTCGCCACAATGCTCTGTGTGCGAAGAAGCCGCTTCTTCGCCTCCGGGAGAATCGGCGAGCGGCAGCTTCCCAAAGGCGAAGATGCAAGCTGCAGCACACAGGCACAGTGTGGGCAGCATTCAGACTTAGAGAAAACAGTACTTTACCACTCTCCTGCCTTTTCCATGGTTATTCTATTGGAAAAGAACGAGTTTTGGACAACTACCTTTCATTCTTGCCAAACTCTTTGCAGACCCCCGTGCAAGCTTTAGAACAAGATTTTGGATGTTTTCTTTCCTGGCAGAGTTTCTCCTTGCAAGATATGGTGGAAAAGCTTTTGGCTGAGTGTAGAGCGGCAAGACACGCAGAAGACGCAGATACGCAGCTCTCCGAAGCTGAGTGAGTATGGTCCCGGGCTTCTTTCGGCACAAACCGCTCTCAGGAGCTCCCTGCGCTCGCCACAATGCTCTGTGTGCGAAGAAGCCGCTTCTTCGCCTCCGGGAGAATCGGCGAGCGGCAGCTTCCCAAAGGCGAAGATGCAAGCTGCAGCACACAGGCACAGTGTGGGCAGCCTTCAGACTTAGAGAAAACAGTACTTTACCACTCTCCTGCCTTTTCCATGGTTATTCTATTGGAAAAGAACGAGTTTTGGACAACTACCTTTCATTCTTGCCAAACTCTTTGCAGACCTCCGTGCAAGCTTTAGAACAAGATTTTGGATGTTTTCTTTCCTGGCAGAGTTTCTCCTTGCAAGATATGGTGGAAAAGCTTTTGGCTGAGTGTAGAGCGGCAAGACACGCAGAAGACGCAGATACGCAGCTCTCCGAAGCTAAGTGCCGGTCCCGGGCTTCTTTCGGCACAAACCGCTCTCAGGAGCTCCCTGCGCTCGCCACAATGCTCTGTGTGCGAAGAAGCCGCTTCTTCGCCTCCGGGAGAATCGGCGAGCGGCAGCTTCCCAAAGGCGAAGATGCAAGCTGCAGCACACAGGCACAGTGTGGGCAGCCTTCAGACTTAGAGAAAACAGTACTTTACCACTCTCCTGCCTTTTCCATGGTTATTCTATTGGAAAAGAACGAGTTTTGGACAACTACCTTTCATTCTTGCCAAACTCTTTGCAGACCTCCGTGCAAGCTTTAGAACAAGATTTTGGATGTTTTCTTTCCTGGCAGAGTTTCTCCTTGCAAGATATGGTGGAAAAGCTTTTGGCTGAGTGTAGAGCGGCAAGACACGCAGAAGACGCAGATACGCAGCTCTCCGAAGCTAAGTGCCGGTCCCGGGCTTCTTTCGGCACAAACCGCTCTCAGGAGCTCCCTGCGCTCGCCACAATGCTCTGTGTGCGAAGAAGCCGCTTCTTCGCCTGCGGGAGAATCGGCGAGCGGCAGCTTCCCAAAGGCGAAGATGCAAGCTGCAGCACACAGGCACAGTGTGGGCAGCCTTCAGACTTAGAGAAAACAGTACTTTACCACTCTCCTGCCTTTTCCATGGTTATTCTATTGGAAAAGAACGAGGTTTGGACAACTACCTTTCATTCTTGCCAAACTCTTTGCAGACCCCCGTGCAAGCTTTAGAACAAGATTTTGGATGTTTTCTTTCCTGGCAGAGTTTCTCCTTGCAAGATATGGTGGAAAAGCTTTTGGCTGAGTGTAGAGCGGCAAGACACGCAGAAGACGCGGATACGCAGCTCTCCGAAGCTAAGTGCCGGTCCCGGGCTTCTTTCGGCACAAACCGCTCTCAGGAGCTCCCTGCGCTCGCCACAATGCTCTGTGTGCGAAGAAGCCGCTTCTTCGCCTGCGGGAGAATCGGCGAGCGGCAGCTTCCCAAAGGCGAAGATGCAAGCTGCAGCACACAGGCACAGTGTGGGCAGCATTCAGACTTAGAGAAAACAGTACTTTACCACTCTCCTGCCTTATCCATGGTTATTCTATTGGAAAAGAACGAGTTTTGGACAACTACCTTTCATTCTTGCCAAACTCTTTGCAGACCCCCGTGCAAGCTTTAGAACAAGATTTTGGATGTTTTCTTTCCTGGCAGAGTTTCTCCTTGCAAGATATGGTGGAAAAGCTTTTGGCTGAGTGTAGAGCGGCAAGACACGCAGAAGACGCAGATACGCAGCTCTCCGAAGCTAAGTGCCGGTCCCGGGCTTCTTTCGGCACAAACCGCTCTCAGGAGCTCCCTGCGCTCGCCACAATGCTCTGTGTGCGAAGAAGCCGCTTCTTCGCCTCCGGGAGAATCGGCGAGCGGCAGCTTCCCAAAGGCGAAGATGCAAGCTGCAGCACACAGGCACAGTGTGGGCAGCCTTCAGACTTAGAGAAAACAGTACTTTACCACTCTCCTGCCTTTTCCATGGTTATTCTATTGGAAAAGAACGAGTTTTGGACAACTACCTTTCATTCTTGCCAAACTCTTTGCAGACCCCCGTGCAAGCTTTAGAACAAGATTTTGGATGTTTTCTTCCCTGGCAGAGTTTCTCCTTGCAAGATATGGTGGAAAAGCTTTTGGCTGAGTGTAGAGCGGCAAGACACGCAGAAGACGCAGATACGCAGCTCTCCGAAGCTAAGTGCCGGTCCCGGGCTTCTTTCGGCACAAACCGCTCTCAGGAGCTCCCTGCGCTCGCCACAATGCTCTGTGTGCGAAGAAGCCGCTTCTTCGCCTGCGGGAGAATCGGCGAGCGGCAGCTTCCCAAAGGCGAAGATGCAAGCTGCAGCACACAGGCACAGTGTGGGCAGCCTTCAGACTTAGAGAAAACAGTACTTTACCACTCTCCTGCCTTTTCCATGGTTATTCTATTGGAAAAGAACGAGTTTTGGACAACTACCTTTCATTCTTGCCAAACTCTTTGCAGACCCCCGTGCAAGCTTTAGAACAAGATTTTGGATGTTTTCTTTCCTGGCAGAGTTTCTCCTTGCAAGATATGGTGGAAAAGCTTTTGGCTGAGTGTAGAGCGGCAAGACACGCAGAAGACGCAGATACGCAGCTCTCCGAAGCTAAGTGCCGGTCCCGGGCTTCTTTCGGCACAAACCGCTCTCAGGAGCTCCCTGCGCTCGCCACAATGCTCTGTGTGCGAAGAAGCCGCTTCTTCGCCTGCGGGAGAATCGGCGAGCGGCAGCTTCCCAAAGGCGAAGATGCAAGCTGCAGCACACAGGCACAGTGTGGGCAGCCTTCAGACTTAGAGAAAACAGTACTTTACCACTCTCCTGCCTTATCCATGGTTATTCTATTGGAAAAGAACGAGTTTTGGACAACTACCTTTCATTCTTGCCAAACTCTTTGCAGACCCCCGTGCAAGCTTTAGAACAAGATTTTGGATGTTTTCTTCCCTGGCAGAGTTTCTCCTTGCAAGATATGGTGGAAAAGCTTTTGGCTGAGTGTAGAGCGGCAAGACACGCAGAAGACGCAGATACGCAGCTCTCCGAAGCTAAGTGCCGGTCCCGGGCTTCTTTCGGCACAAACCGCTCTCAGGAGCTCCCTGCGCTCGCCACAATGCTCTGTGTGCGAAGAAGCCGCTTCTTCGCCTCCGGGAGAATCGGCGAGCGGCAGCTTCCCAAAGGCGAAGATGCAAGCTGCAGCACACAGGCACAGTGTGGGCAGCCTTCAGACTTAGAGAAAACAGTACTTTACCACTCTCCTGCCTTTTCCATGGTTATTCTATTGGAAAAGAACGAGTTTTGGACAACTACCTTTCATTCTTGCCAAACTCTTTGCAGACCCCCGTGCAAGCTTTAGAACAAGATTTTGGATGTTTTCTTTCCTGGCAGAGTTTCTCCTTGCAAGATATGGTGGAAAAGCTTTTGGCTGAGTGTAGAGCGGCAAGACACGCCGAAGACGCAGATACGCAGCTCTCCGAAGCTAAGTGCCGGTCCCGGGCTTCTTTCGGCACAAACCGCTCTCAGGAGCTCCCTGCGCTCGCCACAATGCTCTGTGTGCGAAGAAGCCGCTTCTTCGCCTGCCGGGAGAATCGGCGAGCGGCAGCTTCCCAAAGGCGAAGATGCAAGCTGCAGCACACAGGCACAGTGTGGGCAGCCTTCAGACTTAGAGAAAACAGTACTTTACCACTCTCCTGCCTTTTCCATGGTTATTCTATTGGAAAAGAACGAGTTTTGGACAACTACCTTTCATTCTTGCCAAACTCTTTGCAGACCCCCGTGCAAGCTTTAGAACAAGTTTTTGGATGTTTTCTTTCCTGGCAGAGTTTCTCCTTGCAAGATATGGTGGAAAAGCTTTTGGCTGAGTGTAGAGCGGCAAGACACGCAGAAGACGCAGATACGCAGCTCTCCGAAGCTAAGTGCCGGTCCCGGGCTTCTTTCGGCACAAACCGCTCTCAGGAGCTCCCTGCGCTCGCCACAATGCTCCGTGTGCGAAGAAGCCGCTTCTTCGCCTCCGGGAGAATCGGCGAGCGGCAGCTTCCCAAAGGCGAAGATGCAAGCTGCAGCACACAGGCACAGTGTGGGCAGCCTTCAGACTTAGAGAAAACAGTACTTTACCACTCTCCTGCCTTTTCCATGGTTATTCTATTGGAAAAGAACGAGTTTTGGACAACTACCTTTCATTCTTGCCAAACTCTTTGCAGACCCCCGTGCAAGCTTTAGAACAAGATTTTGGATGTTTTCTTTCCTGGCAGAGTTTCTCCTTGCAAGATATGGTGGAAAAGCTTTTTGCTGAGTGTAGAGCGGCAAGACACGCAGAAGACGCAGATACGCAGCTCTCCGAAGCTAAGTGCCGGTCCCGGGCTTCTTTCGGCACAAACCGCTCTCAGGAGCTCCCTGCGCTCGCCACAATGCTCTGTGTGCGAAGAAGCCGCTTCTTCGCCTCCGGGAGAATCGGCGAGCGGCAGCTTCCCAAAGGCGAAGATGCAAGCTGCAGCACGCAGGCACAGTGTGGGCAGCCTTCAGACTTAGAGAAAACAGTACTTTACCACTCTCCTGCCTTTTCCATGGTTATTCTATTGGAAAAGAACGAGTTTTGGACAACTACCTTTCATTCTTGCCAAACTCTTTGCAGACCCCCGTGCAAGCTTTAGAACAAGATTTTGGATGTTTTCTTTCCTGGCAGAGTTTCTCCTTGCAAGATATGGTGGAAAAGCTTTTGGCTGAGTGTAGAGCGGCAAGACACGCAGAAGACGCAGATACGCAGCTCTCCGAAGCTAAGTGCCGGTCCCGGGCTTCTTTCGGCACAAACCGCTCTCAGGAGCTCCCTGCGCTCGCCACAATGCTCTGTGTGCGAAGAAGCCGCTTCTTCGCCTGCGGGAGAATCGGCGAGCGGCAGCTTCCCAAAGGCGAAGATGCAAGCTGCAGCACACAGGCACAGTGTGGGCAGCATTCAGACTTAGAGAAAACAGTACTTTACCACTCTCCTGCCTTTTCCATGGTTATTCTATTGGAAAAGAACGAGTTTTGGACAACTACCTTTCATTCTTGCCAAACTCTTTGCAGACCCCCGTGCAAGCTTTAGAACAAGATTTTGGATGTTTTCTTTCCTGGCAGAGTTTCTCCTTGCAAGATATGGTGGAAAAGCTTTTGGCTGAGTGTAGAGCGGCAAGACACGCAGAAGACGCAGATACGCAGCTCTCCGAAGCTAAGTGCCGGTCCCGGGCTTCTTTCGGCACAAACCGCTCTCAGGAGCTCCCTGCGCTCGCCACAATGCTCTGTGTGCGAAGAAGCCGCTTCTTCGCCTCCGGGAGAATCGGCGAGCGGCAGCTTCCCAAAGGCGAAGATGCAAGCTGCAGCACACAGGCACAGTGTGGGCAGCCTTCAGACTTAGAGAAAACAGTACTTTACCACTCTCCTGCCTTATCCATGGTTATTCTATTGGAAAAGAACGAGTTTTGGACAACTACCTTTCATTCTTGCCAAACTCTTTGCAGACCCCCGTGCAAGCTTTAGAACAAGATTTTGGATGTTTTCTTTCCTGGCAGAGTTTCTCCTTGCAAGATATGGTGGAAAAGCTTTTGGCTGAGTGTAGAGCGGCAAGACACGCAGAAGACGCAGATACGCAGCTCTCCGAAGCTAAGTGCCGGTCCCGGGCTTCTTTCGGCACAAACCGCTCTCAGGAGCTCCCTGCGCTCGCCACAATGCTCTGTGTGCGAAGAAGCCGCTTCTTCGCCTGCGGGAGAATCGGCGAGCGGCAGCTTCCCAAAGGCGAAGATGCAAGCTGCAGCACACAGGCACAATGTGGGCAGCCTTCAGACTTAGAGAAAACAGTACTTTACCACTCTCCTGCCTTTTCCATGGTTATTCTATTGGAAAAGAACGAGGTTTGGACAACTACCTTTCATTCTTGCCAAACTCTTTGCAGACCCCCGTGCAAGCTTTAGAACAAGATTTTGGATGTTTTCTTCCCTGGCAGAGTTTCTCCTTGCAAGATATGGTGAAAAAGCTTTTGGCTGAGTGTAGAGCGGCAAGACACGCAGAAGACGCAGATACGCAGCTCTCCGAAGCTAAGTGCCGGTCCCGGGCTTCTTTCGGCACAAACCGCTCTCAGCAGCTCCCTGCGCTCGCCACAATGCTCTGTGTGCGAAGAAGCCGCTTCTTCGCCTCCGGGAGAATCGGCGAGCGGCAGCTTCCCAAAGGCGAAGATGCAAGCTGCAGCACACAGGCACAGTGTGGGCAGCCTTCAGACTTAGAGAAAACAGTACTTTACCACTCTCCTGCCTTTTCCATGGTTATTCTATTGGAAAAGAACGAGTTTTGGACAACTACCTTTCATTCTTGCCAAACTCTTTGCAGACCCCCGTGCAAGCTTTAGAACAAGATTTTGGATGTTTTCTTTCCTGGCAGAGTTTCTCCTTGCAAGATATGGTGGAAAAGCTTTTGGCTGAGTGTAGAGCGGCAAGACACGCCGAAGACGCAGATACGCAGCTCTCCGAAGCTAAGTGCCGGTCCCGGGCTTCTTTCGGCACAAACCGCTCTCAGGAGCTCCCCGCGCTCGCCACAATGCTCTGTGTGCGAAGAAGCCGCTTCTTCGCCTGCGGGAGAATCGGCGAGCGGCAGCTTCCCAAAGGCGAAGATGCAAGCTTCAGCACACAGGCACAGTGTGGGCAGCCTTCAGACTTAGAGAAAACAGTACTTTACCACTCTCCTGCCTTTTCCATGGTTATTCTATTGGAAAAGAACGAGTTTTGGACAACTACCTTTCATTCTTGCCAAACTCTTTGCAGACCCCCGTGCAAGCTTTAGAACAAGATTTTGGATGTTTTCTTTCCTGGCAGAGTTTCTCCTTGCAAGATATGGTGGAAAAGCTTTTTGCTGAGTGTAGAGCGGCAAGACACGCAGAAGACGCAGATACGCAGCTCTCCGAAGCTAAGTGCCGGTCCCGGGCTTCTTTCGGCACAAACCGCTCTCAGCAGCTCCCTGCGCTCGCCACAATGCTCTGTGTGCGAAGAAGCCGCTTCTTCGCCTGCGGGAGAATCGGCGAGCGGCAGCTTCCCAAAGGCAAAGATGCAAGCTGCAGCACACAGGCACAGTGTGGGCAGCATTAAGACTTAGATAAAACAGTACTTTACCACTCTCCTGCCTTATCCATGGTTATTCTATTGGAAAAGAAGGAGTTTTGGACAACTACCTTTCATTCTTGCCAAACTCTTTGCAGACCCCCGTGCAAGCTTTAGAACAAGATTTTGGATGTTTTCTTTCCTGGCAGAGTTTCTCCTTGCAAGATATGGTGAAAAAGCTTTTTGCTGAGTGTAGAGCGGCAAGACACGCAGAAGACGCAGATACGCAGCTCTCCGAAGCTAAGTGCCGGTCCCGGGCTTCTTTCGGCACAAACCGCTCTCAGGAGCTCCCTGCGCTCGCCACAATGCTCTGTGTGCGAAGAAGCCGCTTCTTCGCCTCCGGGAGAATCGGCGAGCGGCAGCTTCCCAAAGGCGAAGATGCAAGCTGCAGCACACAGGCACAGTGTGGGCAGCCTTCAGACTTAGAGAAAACAGTACTTTACCACTCTCCTGCCTTTTCCATGGTTATTCTATTGGAAAAGAACGAGTTTTGGACAACTACCTTTCATTCTTGCCAAACTCTTTGCAGACCCCCGTGCAAGCTTTAGAACAAGATTTTGGATGTTTTCTTTCCTGGCAGAGTTTCTCCTTGCAAGATATGGTGGAAAAGCTTTTTGCTGAGTGTAGAGCGGCAAGACACGCAGAAGACGCAGATACGCAGCTCTCCGAAGCTAAGTGCCGGTCCCGGGCTTCTTTCGGCACAAACCGCTCTCAGGAGCTCCCTGCGCTCGCCACAATGCTCTGTGTGCGAAGAAGCCGCTTCTTCGCCTCCGGGAGAATCGGCGAGCGGCAGCTTCCCAAAGGCGAAGATGCAAGCTGCAGCACACAGGCACAGTGTGGGCAGCCTTCAGACTTAGAGAAAACAGTACTTTACCACTCTCCTGCCTTTTCCATGGTTATTCTATTGGAAAAGAACGAGTTTTGGACAACTACCTTTCATTCTTGCCAAACTCTTTGCAGACCTCCGTGCAAGCTTTAGAACAAGATTTTGGATGTTTTCTTTCCTGGCAGAGTTTCTCCTTGCAAGATATGGTGGAAAAGCTTTTTGCTGAGTGTAGAGCGGCAAGACACGCAGAAGACGCAGATACGCAGCTCTCCGAAGCTAAGTGCCGGTCCCGGGCTTCTTTCGGCACAAACCGCTCTCAGGAGCTCCCTGCGCTCGCCACAATGCTCTGTGTGCGAAGAAGCCGCTTCTTCGCCTCCGGGAGAATCGGCGAGCGGCAGCTTCCCAAAGGCGAAGATGCAAGCTGCAGCACACAGGCACAGTGTGGGCAGCCTTCAGACTTAGAGAAAACAGTACTTTACCACTCTCCTGCCTTTTCCATGGTTATTCTATTGGAAAAGAACGAGTTTTGGACAACTACCTTTCATTCTTGCCCAACTCTTTGCAGACCCCCGTGCAAGCTTTAGAACAAGATTTTCGATGTTTTCTTTCCTGGCAGAGTTTCTCCTTGCAAGATATGGTGGAAAAGCTTTTGGCTGAGTGTAGAGCGGCAAGACACGCAGAAGACGCAGATACGCAGCTCTCCGAAGCTAAGTGCCGGTCCCGGGCTTCTTTCGGCACAAACCGCTCTCAGGAGCTCCCTGCGCTCGCCACAATGCTCTGTGTGCGAAGAAGCCGCTTCTTCGCCTGCGGGAGAATCGGCGAGCGGCAGCTTCCCAAAGGCGAAGATGCAAGCTGCAGCACACAGGCACAGTGTGGGCAGCCTTCAGACTTAGAGAAAACAGTACTTTACCACTCTCCTGCCTTTTCCATGGTTATTCTATTGGAAAAGAACGAGGTTTGGACAACTACCTTTCATTCTTGCCAAACTCTTTGCAGACCCCCGTGCAAGCTTTAGAACAAGTTTTTGGATGTTTTCTTTCCTGGCAGAGTTTCTCCTTGCAAGATATGGTGGAAAAGCTTTTTGCTGAGTGTAGAGCGGCAAGACACGCAGAAGACGCGGATACGCAGCTCTCCGAAGCTAAGTGCCGGTCCCGGGCTTCTTTCGGCACAAACCGCTCTCAGGAGCTCCCTGCGCTCGCCACAATGCTCTGTGTGCGAAGAAGCCGCTTCTTCGCCTCCGGGAGAATCGGCGAGCGGCAGCTTCCCAAAGGCGAAGATGCAAGCTGCAGCACACAGGCACAGTGTGGGCAGCATTCAGACTTAGAGAAAACAGTACTTTACCACTCTCCTGCCTTATCCATGGTTATTCTATTGGAAAAGAACGAGTTTTGGACAACTACCTTTCATTCTTGCCAAACTCTTTGCAGACCCCCGTGCAAGCTTTAGAACAAGATTTTGGATGTTTTCTTTCCTGGCAGAGTTTCTCCTTGCAAGATATGGTGGAAAAGCTTTTTGCTGAGTGTAGAGCGGCAAGACACGCAGAAGACGCAGATACGCAGCTCTCCGAAGCTAAGTGCCGGTCCCGGGCTTCTTTCGGCACAAACCGCTCTCAGGAGCTCCCTGCGCTCGCCACAATGCTCTGTGTGCGAAGAAGCCGCTTCTTCGCCTCCGGGAGAATCGGCGAGCGGCAGCTTCCCAAAGGCGAAGATGCAAGCTGCAGCACACAGGCACAGTGTGGGCAGCCTTCAGACTTCGAGAAAACAGTACTTTACCACTCTCCTGCCTTTTCCATGGTTATTCTATTGGAAAAGAACGAGTTTTGGACAACTACCTTTCATTCTTGCCAAACTCTTTGCAGACCCCCGTGCAAGCTTTAGAAGAAGATTTTGGATGTTTTCTTTCCTGGCAGAGTTTCTCCTTGCAAGATATGGTGGAAAAGCTTTTTGCTGAGTGTAGAGCGGCAAGACACGCAGAAGACGCAGATACGCAGCTCTCCGAAGCTAAGTGCCGGTCCCGGGCTTCTTTCGGCACAAACCGCTCTCAGGAGCTCCCTGCGCTCGCCACAATGCTCTGTGTGCGAAGAAGCCGCTTCTTCGCCTCCGGGAGAATCGGCGAGCGGCAGCTTCCCAAAGGCGAAGATGCAAGCTGCAGCACACAGGCACAGTGTGGGCAGCCTTCAGACTTAGAGAAAACAGTACTTTACCACTCTCCTGCCTTTTCCATGGTTATTCTATTGGAAAAGAACGAGTTTTGGACAACTACCTTTCATTCTTGCCAAACTCTTTGCAGACCCCCGTGCAAGCTTTAGAAGAAGATTTTGGATGTTTTCTTTCCTGGCAGAGTTTCTCCTTGCAAGATATGGTGGAAAAGCTTTTGGCTGAGTGTAGAGCGGCAAGACACGCAGAAGACGCAGATACGCAGCTCTCCGAAGCTAAGTGCCGGTCCCGGGCTTCTTTCGGCACAAACCGCTCTCAGGAGCTCCCTGCGCTCGCCACAATGCTCTGTGTGCGAAGAAGCCGCTTCTTCGCCTCCGGGAGAATCGGCGAGCGGCAGCTTCCCAAAGGCGAAGATGCAAGCTGCAGCACACAGGCACAGTGTGGGCAGCATTCAGACTTAGAGAAAACAGTACTTTACCACTCTCCTGCCTTTTCCATGGTTATTCTATTGGAAAAGAACGAGTTTTGGACAACTACCTTTCATTCTTGCCAAACTCTTTGCAGACCCCCGTGCAAGCTTTAGAACAAGATTTTGGATGTTTTCTTTCCTGGCAGAGTTTCTCCTTGCAAGATATGGTGGAAAAGCTTTTGGCTGAGTGTAGAGCGGCAAGACACGCAGAAGACGCAGATACGCAGCTCTCCGAAGCTAAGTGCCGGTCCCGGGCTTCTTTCGGCACAAACCGCTCTCAGGAGCTCCCTGCGCTCGCCACAATGCTCTGTGTGCGAAGAAGCCGCTTCTTCGCCTCCGGGAGAATCGGCGAGCGGCAGCTTCCCAAAGGCGAAGATGCAAGCTGCAGCACACAGGCACAGTGTGGGCAGCCTTCAGACTTAGAGAAAACAGTACTTTACCACTCTCCTGCCTTTTCCATGGTTATTCTATTGGAAAAGAACGAGTTTTGGACAACTACCTTTCATTCTTGCCAAACTCTTTGCAGACCCCCGTGCAAGCTTTAGAACAAGATTTTCGATGTTTTCTTTCCTGGCAGAGTTTCTCCTTGCAAGATATGGTGGAAAAGCTTTTGGCTGAGTGTAGAGCGGCAAGACACGCAGAAGACGCAGATACGCAGCTCTCCGAAGCTAAGTGCCGGTCCCGGGCTTCTTTCGGCACAAACCGCTCTCAGGAGCTCCCTGCGCTCGCCACAATGCTCTGTGTGCGAAGAAGCCGCTTCTTCGCCTGCGGGAGAATCGGCGAGCGGCAGCTTCCCAAAGGCGAAGATGCAAGCTGCAGCACACAGGCACAGTGTGGGCAGCCTTCAGACTTAGAGAAAACAGTACTTTACCACTCTCCTGCCTTTTCCATGGTTATTCTATTGGAAAAGAACGAGGTTTGGACAACTACCTTTCATTCTTGCCAAACTCTTTGCAGACCCCCGTGCAAGCTTTAGAACAAGATTTTGGATGTTTTCTTTCCTGGCAGAGTTTCTCCTTGCAAGATATGGTGGAAAAGCTTTTTGCTGAGTGTAGAGCGGCAAGACACGCAGAAGACGCGGATACGCAGCTCTCCGAAGCTAAGTGCCGGTCCCGGGCTTCTTTCGGCACAAACCGCTCTCAGGAGCTCCCTGCGCTCGCCACAATGCTCTGTGTGCGAAGAAGCCGCTTCTTCGCCTGCGGGAGAATCGGCGAGCGGCAGCTTCCCAAAGGCGAAGATGCAAGCTGCAGCACACAGGCACAGTGTGGGCAGCATTCAGACTTAGAGAAAACAGTACTTTACCACTCTCCTGCCTTATCCATGGTTATTCTATTGGAAAAGAACGAGTTTTGGACAACTACCTTTCATTCTTGCCAAACTCTTTGCAGACCCCCGTGCAAGCTTTAGAACAAGATTTTGGATGTTTTCTTTCCTGGCAGAGTTTCTCCTTGCAAGATATGGTGGAAAAGCTTTTTGCTGAGTGTAGAGCGGCAAGACACGCAGAAGACGCAGATACGCAGCTCTCCGAAGCTAAGTGCCGGTCCCGGGCTTCTTTCGGCACAAACCGCTCTCAGGAGCTCCCTGCGCTCGCCACAATGCTCTGTGTGCGAAGAAGCCGCTTCTTCGCCTCCGGGAGAATCGGCGAGCGGCAGCTTCCCAAAGGCGAAGATGCAAGCTGCAGCACACAGGCACAGTGTGGGCAGCCTTCAGACTTCGAGAAAACAGTACTTTACCACTCTCCTGCCTTTTCCATGGTTATTCTATTGGAAAAGAACGAGTTTTGGACAACTACCTTTCATTCTTGCCAAACTCTTTGCAGACCCCCGTGCAAGCTTTAGAAGAAGATTTTGGATGTTTTCTTTCCTGGCAGAGTTTCTCCTTGCAAGATATGGTGGAAAAGCTTTTTGCTGAGTGTAGAGCGGCAAGACACGCAGAAGACGCAGATACGCAGCTCTCCGAAGCTAAGTGCCGGTCCCGGGCTTCTTTCGGCACAAACCGCTCTCAGGAGCTCCCTGCGCTCGCCACAATGCTCTGTGTGCGAAGAAGCCGCTTCTTCGCCTCCGGGAGAATCGGCGAGCGGCAGCTTCCCAAAGGCGAAGATGCAAGCTGCAGCACACAGGCACAGTGTGGGCAGCCTTCAGACTTAGAGAAAACAGTACTTTACCACTCTCCTGCCTTTTCCATGGTTATTCTATTGGAAAAGAACGAGTTTTGGACAACTACCTTTCATTCTTGCCAAACTCTTTGCAGACCCCCGTGCAAGCTTTAGAACAAGATTTTGGATGTTTTCTTTCCTGGCAGAGTTTCTTCTTGCAAGATATGGTGGAAAACCTTTTGGCTGAGTGTAGAGCGGCAAGACACGCAGAAGACGCAGATACGCAGCTCTCCGAAGCTAAGTGCCGGTCCCGGGCTTCTTTCGGCACAAACCGCTCTCAGGAGCTCCCTGCGCTCGCCACAATGCTCTGTGTGCGAAGAAGCCGCTTCTTCGCCTCCGGGAGAATCGGCGAGCGGCAGCTTCCCAAAGGCGAAGATGCAAGCTGCAGCACACAGGCACAGTGTGGGCAGCATTCAGACTTAGAGAAAACAGTACTTTACCACTCTCCTGCCTTTTCCATGGTTATTCTATTGGAAAAGAACGAGTTTTGGACAACTACCTTTCATTCTTGCCAAACTCTTTGCAGACCCCCGTGCAAGCTTTAGAACAAGATTTTGGATGTTTTCTTTCCTGGCAGAGTTTCTCCTTGCAAGATATGGTGGAAAAGCTTTTGGCTGAGTGTAGAGCGGCAAGACACGCAGAAGACGCAGATACGCAGCTCTCCGAAGCTAAGTGCCGGTCCCGGGCTTCTTTCGGCACAAACCGCTCTCAGGAGCTCCCTGCGCTCGCCACAATGCTCTGTGTGCGAAGAAGCCGCTTCTTCGCCTCCGGGAGAATCGGCGAGCGGCAGCTTCCCAAAGGCGAAGATGCAAGCTGCAGCACACAGGCACAGTGTGGGCAGCCTTCAGACTTAGAGAAAACAGTACTTTACCACTCTCCTGCCTTTTCCATGGTTATTCTATTGGAAAAGAACGAGTTTTGGACAACTACCTTTCATTCTTGCCAAACTCTTTGCAGACCCCCGTGCAAGCTTTAGAACAAGATTTTCGATGTTTTCTTTCCTGGCAGAGTTTCTCCTTGCAAGATATGGTGGAAAAGCTTTTGGCTGAGTGTAGAGCGGCAAGACACGCAGAAGACGCAGATACGCAGCTCTCCGAAGCTAAGTGCCGGTCCCGGGCTTCTTTCGGCACAAACCGCTCTCAGGAGCTCCCTGCGCTCGCCACAATGCTCTGTGTGCGAAGAAGCCGCTTCTTCGCCTGCGGGAGAATCGGCGAGCGGCAGCTTCCCAAAGGCGAAGATGCAAGCTGCAGCACACAGGCACAGTGTGGGCAGCCTTCAGACTTAGAGAAAACAGTACTTTACCACTCTCCTGCCTTTTCCATGGTTATTCTATTGGAAAAGAACGAGGTTTGGACAACTACCTTTCATTCTTGCCAAACTCTTTGCAGACCCCCGTGCAAGCTTTAGAACAAGTTTTTGGATGTTTTCTTTCCTGGCAGAGTTTCTCCTTGCAAGATATGGTGGAAAAGCTTTTTGCTGAGTGTAGAGCGGCAAGACACGCAGAAGACGCGGATACGCAGCTCTCCGAAGCTAAGTGCCGGTCCCGGGCTTCTTTCGGCACAAACCGCTCTCAGGAGCTCCCTGCGCTCGCCACAATGCTCTGTGTGCGAAGAAGCCGCTTCTTCGCCTGCGGGAGAATCGGCGAGCGGCAGCTTCCCAAAGGCGAAGATGCAAGCTGCAGCACACAGGCACAGTGTGGGCAGCATTCAGACTTAGAGAAAACAGTACTTTACCACTCTCCTGCCTTATCCATGGTTATTCTATTGGAAAAGAACGAGTTTTGGACAACTACCTTTCATTCTTGCCAAACTCTTTGCAGACCCCCGTGCAAGCTTTAGAAGAAGATTTTGGATGTTTTCTTTCCTGGCAGAGTTTCTCCTTGCAAGATATGGTGGAAAAGCTTTTTGCTGAGTGTAGAGCGGCAAGACACGCAGAAGACGCAGATACGCAGCTCTCCGAAGCTAAGTGCCGGTCCCGGGCTTCTTTCGGCACAAACCGCTCTCAGGAGCTCCCTGCGCTCGCCACAATGCTCTGTGTGCGAAGAAGCCGCTTCTTCGCCTCCGGGAGAATCGGCGAGCGGCAGCTTCCCAAAGGCGAAGATGCAAGCTGCAGCACACAGGCACAGTGTGGGCAGCCTTCAGACTTCGAGAAAACAGTACTTTACCACTCTCCTGCCTTTTCCATGGTTATTCTATTGGAAAAGAACGAGTTTTGGACAACTACCTTTCATTCTTGCCAAACTCTTTGCAGACCCCCGTGCAAGCTTTAGAACAAGATTTTGGATGTTTTCTTTCCTGGCAGAGTTTCTCCTTGCAAGATATGGTGGAAAAGCTTTTGGCTGAGTGTAGAGCGGCAAGACACGCCGAAGACGCAGATACGCAGCTCTCCGAAGCTAAGTGCCGGTCCCGGGCTTCTTTCGGCACAAACCGCTCTCAGGAGCTCCCCGCGCTCGCCACAATGCTCTGTGTGCGAAGAAGCCGCTTCTTCGCCTGCGGGAGAATCGGCGAGCGGCAGCTTCCCAAAGGCGAAGATGCAAGCTTCAGCACACAGGCACAGTGTGGGCAGCCTTCAGACTTAGAGAAAACAGTACTTTACCACTCTCCTGCCTTTTCCATGGTTATTCTATTGGAAAAGAACGAGTTTTGGACAACTACCTTTCATTCTTGCCAAACTCTTTGCAGACCCCCGTGCAAGCTTTAGAACAAGTTTTTGGATGTTTTCTTTCCTGGCAGAGTTTCTCCTTGCAAGATATGGTGGAAAAGCTTTTTGCTGAGTGTAGAGCGGCAAGACACGCAGAAGACGCAGATACGCAGCTCTCCGAAGCTAAGTGCCGGTCCCGGGCTTCTTTCGGCACAAACCGCTCTCAGGAGCTCCCTGCGCTCGCCACAATGCTCTGTGTGCGAAGAAGCCGCTTCTTCGCCTCCGGGAGAATCGGCGAGCGGCAGCTTCCCAAAGGCGAAGATGCAAGCTGCAGCACACAGGCACAGTGTGGGCAGCCTTCAGACTTAGAGAAAACAGTACTTTACCACTCTCCTGCCTTTTCCATGGTTATTCTATTGGAAAAGAACGAGTTTTGGACAACTACCTTTCATTCTTGCCAAACTCTTTGCAGACCCCCGTGCAAGCTTTAGAACAAGATTTTGGATGTTTTCTTTCCTGGCAGAGTTTCTCCTTGCAAGATATGGTGGAAAAGCTTTTGGCTGAGTGTAGAGCGGCAAGACACGCAGAAGACGCAGATACGCAGCTCTCCGAAGCTAAGTGCCGGTCCCGGGCTTCTTTCGGCACAAACCGCTCTCAGGAGCTCCCTGCGCTCGCCACAATGCTCTGTGTGCGAAGAAGCCGCTTCTTCGCCTCCGGGAGAATCGGCGAGCGGCAGCTTCCCAAAGGCGAAGATGCAAGCTGCAGCACACAGGCACAGTGTGGGCAGCCTTCAGACTTAGAGAAAACAGTACTTTACCACTCTCCTGCCTTTTCCATGGTTATTCTATTGGAAAAGAACGAGTTTTGGACAACTACCTTTCATTCTTGCCAAACTCTTTGCAGACCCCCGTGCAAGCTTTAGAACAAGATTTTGGATGTTTTCTTTCCTGGCAGAGTTTCTCCTTGCAAGATATGGTGGAAAAGCTTTTGGCTGAGTGTAGAGCGGCAAGACACGCAGAAGACGCAGATACGCAGCTCTCCGAAGCTAAGTGCCGGTCCCGGGCTTCTTTCGGCACAAACCGCTCTCAGGAGCTCCCTGCGCTCGCCACAATGCTCTGTGTGCGAAGAAGCCGCTTCTTCGCCTCCGGGAGAATCGGCGAGCGGCAGCTTCCCAAAGGCGAAGATGCAAGCTGCAGCACACAGGCACAGTGTGGGCAGCATTCAGACTTAGAGAAAACAGTACTTTACCACTCTCCTGCCTTTTCCATGGTTATTCTATTGGAAAAGAACGAGTTTTGGACAACTACCTTTCATTCTTGCCAAACTCTTTGCAGACCCCCGTGCAAGCTTTAGAACAAGATTTTGGATGTTTTCTTTCCTGGCAGAGTTTCTCCTTGCAAGATATGGTGGAAAAGCTTTTGGCTGAGTGTAGAGCGGCAAGACACGCAGAAGACGCAGATACGCAGCTCTCCGAAGCTAAGTGCCGGTCCCGGGCTTCTTTCGGCACAAACCGCTCTCAGGAGCTCCCTGCGCTCGCCACAATGCTCTGTGTGCGAAGAAGCCGCTTCTTCGCCTCCGGGAGAATCGGCGAGCGGCAGCTTCCCAAAGGCGAAGATGCAAGCTGCAGCACACAGGCACAGTGTGGGCAGCCTTCAGACTTAGAGAAAACAGTACTTTACCACTCTCCTGCCTTATCCATGGTTATTCTATTGGAAAAGAACGAGTTTTGGACAACTACCTTTCATTCTTGCCAAACTCTTTGCAGACCCCCGTGCAAGCTTTAGAACAAGATTTTGGATGTTTTCTTTCCTGGCAGAGTTTCTCCTTGCAAGATATGGTGGAAAAGCTTTTGGCTGAGTGTAGAGCGGCAAGACACGCAGAAGACGCAGATACGCAGCTCTCCGAAGCTAAGTGCCGGTCCCGGGCTTCTTTCGGCACAAACCGCTCTCAGGAGCTCCCTGCGCTCGCCACAATGCTCTGTGTGCGAAGAAGCCGCTTCTTCGCCTCCGGGAGAATCGGCGAGCGGCAGCTTCCCAAAGGCGAAGATGCAAGCTGCAGCACACAGGCACAATGTGGGCAGCCTTCAGACTTAGAGAAAACAGTACTTTACCACTCTCCTGCCTTTTCCATGGTTATTCTATTGGAAAAGAACGAGTTTTGGACAACTACCTTTCATTCTTGCCAAACTCTTTGCAGACCCCCGTGCAAGCTTTAGAACAAGATTTTGGATGTTTTCTTTCCTGGCAGAGTTTCTCCTTGCAAGATATGGTGAAAAAGCTTTTTGCTGAGTGTAGAGCGGCAAGACACGCAGAAGACGCAGATACGCAGCTCTCCGAAGCTAAGTGCCGGTCCCGGGCTTCTTTCGGCACAAACCGCTCTCAGCAGCTCCCTGCGCTCGCCACAATGCTCTGTGTGCGAAGAAGCCGCTTCTTCGCCTCCGGGAGAATCGGCGAGCGGCAGCTTCCCAAAGGCGAAGATGCAAGCTGCAGCACACAGGCACAGTGTGGGCAGCCTTCAGACTTAGAGAAAACAGTACTTTACCACTCTCCTGCCTTTTCCATGGTTATTCTATTGGAAAAGAACGAGTTTTGGACAACTACCTTTCATTCTTGCCAAACTCTTTGCAGACCCCCGTGCAAGCTTTAGAACAAGATTTTGGATGTTTTCTTTCCTGGCAGAGTTTCTCCTTGCAAGATATGGTGGAAAAGCTTTTGGCTGAGTGTAGAGCGGCAAGACACGCAGAAGACGCAGATACGCAGCTCTCCGAAGCTAAGTGCCGGTCCCGGGCTTCTTTCGGCACAAACCGCTCTCAGGAGCTCCCCGCGCTCGCCACAATGCTCTGTGTGCGAAGAAGCCGCTTCTTCGCCTGCGGGAGAATCGGCGAGCGGCAGCTTCCCAAAGGCGAAGATGCAAGCTTCAGCACACAGGCACAGTGTGGGCAGCCTTCAGACTTAGAGAAAACAGTACTTTACCACTCTCCTGCCTTTTCCATGGTTATTCTATTGGAAAAGAACGAGTTTTGGACAACTACCTTTCATTCTTGCCAAACTCTTTGCAGACCCCCGTGCAAGCTTTAGAACAAGTTTTTGGATGTTTTCTTTCCTGGCAGAGTTTCTCCTTGCAAGATATGGTGGAAAAGCTTTTTGGCTGAGTGTAGAGCGGCAAGACACGCAGAAGACGCAGATACGCAGCTCTCCGAAGCTAAGTGCCGGTCCCGGGCTTCTTTCGGCACAAACCGCTCTCAGGAGCTCCCTGCGCTCGCCACAATGCTCTGTGTGCGAAGAAGCCGCTTCTTCGCCTGCGGGAGAATCGGCGAGCGGCAGCTTCCCAAAGGCGAAGATGCAAGCTGCAGCACACAGGCACAGTGTGGGCAGCCTTCAGACTTAGAGAAAACAGTACTTTACCACTCTCCTGCCTTTTCCATGGTTATTCTATTGGAAAAGAACGAGTTTTGGACAACTACCTTTCATTCTTGCCAAACTCTTTGCAGACCCCCGTGCAAGCTTTAGAACAAGATTTTGGATGTTTTCTTTCCTGGCAGAGTTTCTCCTTGCAAGATATGGTGGAAAAGCTTTTTGCTGAGTGTAGAGCGGCAAGACACGCAGAAGACGCAGATACGCAGCTCTCCGAAGCTAAGTGCCGGTCCCGGGCTTCTTTCGGCACAAACCGCTCTCAGGAGCTCCCTGCGCTCGCCACAATGCTCTGTGTGCGAAGAAGCCGCTTCTTCGCCTGCGGGAGAATCGGCGAGCGGCAGCTTCCCAAAGGCGAAGATGCAAGCTGCAGCACACAGGCACAGTGTGGGCAGCATTCAGACTTAGAGAAAACAGTACTTTACCACTCTCCTGCCTTTTCCATGGTTATTCTATTGGAAAAGAACGAGTTTTGGACAACTACCTTTCATTCTTGCCAAACTCTTTGCAGACCCCCGTGCAAGCTTTAGAACAAGATTTTGGATGTTTTCTTTCCTGGCAGAGTTTCTCCTTGCAAGATATGGTGGAAAAGCTTTTGGCTGAGTGTAGAGCGGCAAGACACGCAGAAGACGCAGATACGCAGCTCTCCGAAGCTAAGTGCCGGTCCCGGGCTTCTTTCGGCACAAACCGCTCTCAGGAGCTCCCTGCGCTCGCCACAATGCTCTGTGTGCGAAGAAGCCGCTTCTTCGCCTCCGGGAGAATCGGCGAGCGGCAGCTTCCCAAAGGCGAAGATGCAAGCTGCAGCACACAGGCACAGTGTGGGCAGCCTTCAGACTTAGAGAAAACAGTACTTTACCACTCTCCTGCCTTATCCATGGTTATTCTATTGGAAAAGAACGAGTTTTGGACAACTACCTTTCATTCTTGCCAAACTCTTTGCAGACCCCGTGCAAGCTTTAGAACAAGATTTTGGATGTTTTCTTTCCTGGCAGAGTTTCTCCTTGCAAGATATGGTGGAAAAGCTTTTGGCTGAGTGTAGAGCGGCAAGACACGCAGAAGACGCAGATACGCAGCTCTCCGAAGCTATGTGCCGGTCCCGGGCTTCTTTCGGCACAAACCGCTCTCAGGAGCTCCCTGCGCTCGCCACAATGCTCTGTGTGCGAAGAAGCCGCTTCTTCGCCTCCGGGAGAATCGGCGAGCGGCAGCTTCCCAAAGGCGAAGATGCAAGCTGCAGCACACAGGCACAATGTGGGCAGCCTTCAGACTTAGAGAAAACAGTACTTTACCACTCTCCTGCCTTTTCCATGGTTATTCTATTGGAAAAGAACGAGTTTTGGACAACTACCTTTCATTCTTGCCAAACTCTTTGCAGACCCCCGTGCAAGCTTTAGAACAAGATTTTGGATGTTTTCTTTCCTGGCAGAGTTTCTCCTTGCAAGATATGGTGGAAAAGCTTTTGGCTGAGTGTAGAGCGGCAAGACACGCAGAAGACGCAGATACGCAGCTCTCCGAAGCTATGTGCCGGTCCCGGGCTTCTTTCGGCACAAACCGCTCTCAGGAGCTCCCTGCGCTCGCCACAATGCTCTGTGTGCGAAGAAGCCGCTTCTTCGCCTCCGGGAGAATCGGCGAGCGGCAGCTTCCCAAAGGCGAAGATGCAAGCTGCAGCACACAGGCACAATGTGGGCAGCCTTCAGACTTAGAGAAAACAGTACTTTACCACTCTCCTGCCTTTTCCATGGTTATTCTATTGGAAAGAACGAGTTTTGGACAACTACCTTTCATTCTTGCCAAACTCTTTGCAGACCCCCGTGCAAGCTTTAGAACAAGATTTTGGATGTTTTCTTCCCTGGCAGAGTTTCTCCTTGCAAGATATGGTGAAAAAGCTTTTTGCTGAGTGTAGAGCGGCAAGACACGCAGAAGACGCAGATACGCAGCTCTCCGAAGCTAAGTGCCGGTCCGGCTTCTTTCGGCACAAACCGCTCTCAGCAGCTCCCTGCGCTCGCCACAATGCTCTGTGTGCGAAGAAGCCGCTTCTTCGCCTCCGGGAGAATCGGCGAGCGGCAGCTTCCCAAAGGCGAAGATGCAAGCTGCAGCACACAGGCACAGTGTGGGCAGCCTTCAGACTTAGAGAAAACAGTACTTTACCACTCTCCTGCCTTTTCCATGGTTATTCTATTGGAAAAGAACGAGTTTTGGACAACTACCTTTCATTCTTGCCAAACTCTTTGCAGACCCCCGTGCAAGCTTTAGAACAAGATTTTGGATGTTTTCTTTCCTGGCAGAGTTTCTCCTTGCAAGATATGGTGGAAAAGCTTTTGGCTGAGTGTAGAGCGGCAAGACACGCCGAAGACGCAGATACGCAGCTCTCGAAGCTAAGTGCCGGTCCCGGGCTTCTTTCGGCACAAACCGCTCTCAGGAGCTCCCCGCGCTCGCCACAATGCTCTGTGTGCGAAGAAGCCGCTTCTTCGCCTGCGGGAGAATCGGCGAGCGGCAGCTTCCCAAAGGCGAAGATGCAAGCAAGCTTCAGCACACAGGCACAGTGTGGGCAGCCTTCAGACTTAGAGAAAACAGTACTTTACCACTCTCCTGCCTTTTCCATGGTTATTCTATTGGAAAAGAACGAGTTTTGGACAACTACCTTTCATTCTTGCCAAACTCTTTGCAGACCCCCGTGCAAGCTTTAGAACAAGATTTTGGATGTTTTCTTTCCTGGCAGAGTTTCTCCTTGCAAGATATGGTGGAAAAGCTTTTGGCTGAGTGTAGAGCGGCAAGACACGCAGAAGACGCAGATACGCAGCTCTCCGAAGCTAAGTGCCGGTCCCGGGCTTCTTTCGGCACAAACCGCTCTCAGGAGCTCCCTGCGCTCGCCACAATGCTCTGTGTGCGAAGAAGCCGCTTCTTCGCCTCCGGGAGAATCGGCGAGCGGCAGCTTCCCAAAGGCGAAGATGCAAGCTGCAGCACACAGGCACAGTGTGGGCAGCCTTCAGACTTAGAGAAAACAGTACTTTACCACTCTCCTGCCTTTTCCATGGTTATTCTATTGGAAAAGAACGAGTTTTGGACAACTACCTTTCATTCTTGCCAAACTCTTTGCAGACCCCCGTGCAAGCTTTAGAACAAGATTTTGGATGTTTTCTTTCCTGGCAGAGTTTCTCCTTGCAAGATATGGTGGAAAAGCTTTTTGCTGAGTGTAGAGCGGCAAGACACGCAGAAGACGCAGATACGCAGCTCTCCGAAGCTAAGTGCCGGTCCCGGGCTTCTTTCGGCACAAACCGCTCTCAGGAGCTCCCTGCGCTCGCCACAATGCTCTGTGTGCGAAGAAGCCGCTTCTTCGCCTCCGGGAGAATCGGCGAGCGGCAGCTTCCCAAAGGCGAAGATGCAAGCTGCAGCACACAGGCACAGTGTGGGCAGCCTTCAGACTTAGAGAAAACAGTACTTTACCACTCTCCTGCCTTTTCCATGGTTATTCTATTGGAAAAGAACGAGTTTTGGACAACTACCTTTCATTCTTGCCAAACTCTTTGCAGACCCCCGTGCAAGCTTTAGAACAAGATTTTGGATGTTTTCTTTCCTGGCAGAGTTTCTCCTTGCAAGATATGGTGGAAAAGCTTTTGGCTGAGTGTAGAGCGGCAAGACACGCAGAAGACGCAGATACGCAGCTCTCCGAAGCTAAGTGCCGGTCCCGGGCTTCTTTCGGCACAAACCGCTCTCAGGAGCTCCCTGCGCTCGCCACAATGCTCTGTGTGCGAAGAAGCCGCTTCTTCGCCTCCGGGAGAATCGGCGAGCGGCAGCTTCCCAAAGGCGAAGATGCAAGCTGCAGCACACAGGCACAGTGTGGGCAGCCTTCAGACTTAGAGAAAACAGTACTTTACCACTCTCCTGCCTTTTCCATGGTTATTCTATTGGAAAAGAACGAGTTTTGGACAACTACCTTTCATTCTTGCCAAACTCTTTGCAGACCCCCGTGCAAGCTTTAGAACAAGATTTTGGATGTTTTCTTCCCTGGCAGAGTTTCTCCTTGCAAGATATGGTGAAAAAGCTTTTTGCTGAGTGTTGACCGGCAAGACACGCAGAAGACACAGATACGCAGCTCTCCGAAGCTAAGTGCCGGTCCCGGGCTTCTTTCGGCACAAACCGCTCTCAGGAGCTCCCTGCGCTCGCCACAATGCTCTGTGTGCGAAGAAGCCGCTTCTTCGCCTCCGGGAGAATCGGCGAGCGGCAGCTTCCCAAAGGCGAAGATGCCAGCTGCAGCACACAGGCACAGTGTGGGCAGCCTTCAGACTTAGAGAAAACAGTACTTTACCACTCTCCTGCCTTATCCATGTTTATTCTATTGGAAAAGAACGAGTTTTGGACAACTACCTTTCATTCTTGCCAAACTCTTTGCAGACCCCCGTGCAAGCTTTAGAAGAAGATTTTGGATGTTTTCTTTCCTGGCAGAGTTTCTCCTTGCAAGATATGGTGGAAAAGCTTTTGGCTGAGTGTAGAGCGGCAAGACACGCAGAAGACGCAGATATGCAGCTCTCCGAAGCTAAGTGCCGGTCCCGGGCTTCTTTCGGCACAAACCGCTCTCAGGAGCTCCCTGCGCTCGCCACAATGCTCTGTGTGCGAAGAAGCCGCTTCTTCGCCTCCGGGAGAATCGGCGAGCGGCAGCTTCCCAAAGGCGAAGATGCAAGCTGCAGCACACAGGCACAGTGTGGGCAGCCTTCAGACTTAGAGAAAACAGTACTTTACCACTCTCCTGCCTTTTCCATGGTTATTCTATTGGAAAAGAACGAGTTTTGGACAACTACCTTTCATTCTTGCCAAACTCTTTGCAGACCCCCGTGCAAGCTTTAGAACAAGATTTTGGATGTTTTCTTTCCTGGCAGAGTTTCTCCTTGCAAGATATGGTGGAAAAGCTTTTGGCTGAGTGTAGAGCGGCAAGACACGCAGAAGACGCAGATACGCAGCTCTCCGAAGCTAAGTGCCGGTCCCGGGCTTCTTTCGGCACAAACCGCTCTCAGGAGCTCCCTGCGCTCGCCACAATGCTCTGTGTGCGAAGAAGCCGCTTCTTCGCCTCCGGGAGAATCGGCGAGCGGCAGCTTCCCAAAGGCGAAGATGCAAGCTGCAGCACACAGGCACAGTGTGGGCAGCCTTCAGACTTAGAGAAAACAGTACTTTACCACTCTCCTGCCTTTTCCATGGTTATTCTATTGGAAAAGAACGAGTTTTGGACAACTACCTTTCATTCTTGCCAAACTCTTTGCAGACCCCCGTGCAAGCTTTAGAACAAGATTTTGGATGTTTTCTTTCCTGGCAGAGTTTCTTCTTGCAAGATATGGTGGAAAAGCTTTTGGCTGAGTGTAGAGCGGCAAGACACGCAGAAGACGCAGATACGCAGCTCTCCGAAGCTAAGTGCCGGTCCCGGGCTTCTTTCGGCACAAACCGCTCTCAGGAGCTCCCCGCGCTCGCCACAATGCTCTGTGTGCGAAGAAGCCGCTTCTTCGCCTGCGGGAGAATCGGCGAGCGGCAGCTTCCCAAAGGCGAAGATGCAAGCTGCAGCACACAGGCACAGTGTGGGCAGCCTTCAGACTTAGAGAAAACAGTACTTTACCACTCTCCTGCCTTTTCCATGGTTATTCTATTGGAAAAGAACGAGTTTTGGACAACTACCTTTCATTCTTGCCAAACTCTTTGCAGACCCCCGTGCAAGCTTTAGAACAAGATTTTGGATGTTTTCTTTCCTGGCAGAGTTTCTCCTTGCAAGATATGGTGGAAAAGCTTTTGGCTGAGTGTAGAGCGGCAAGACACGCAGAAGACGCAGATACGCAGCTCTCCGAAGCTAAGTGCCGGTCCCGGGCTTCTTTCGGCACAAACCGCTCTCAGGAGCTCCCTGCGCTCGCCACAATGCTCTGTGTGCGAAGAAGCCGCTTCTTCGCCTCCGGGAGAATCGGCGAGCGGCAGCTTCCCAAAGGCGAAGATGCAAGCTGCAGCACACAGGCACAGTGTGGGCAGCATTCAGACTTAGAGAAAACAGTACTTTACCACTCTCCTGCCTTTTCCATGGTTATTCTATTGGAAAAGAAGGAGTTTTGGACAACTACCTTTCATTCTTGCCAAACTCTTTGCAGACCCCCGTGCAAGCTTTAGAACAAGATTTTGGATGTTTTCTTTCCTGGCAGAGTTTCTCCTTGCAAGATATGGTGGAAAAGCTTTTTGCTGAGTGTAGAGCGGCAAGACACGCAGAAGACGCAGATACGCAGCTCTCCGAAGCTAAGTGCCGGTCCCGGGCTTCTTTCGGCACAAACCGCTCTCAGGAGCTCCCTGCGCTCGCCACAATGCTCTGTGTGCGAAGAAGCCGCTTCTTCGCCTCCGGGAGAATCGGCGAGCGGCAGCTTCCCAAAGGCGAAGATGCAAGCTGCAGCACGCAGGCACAGTGTGGGCAGCCTTCAGACTTAGAGAAAACAGTACTTTACCACTCTCCTGCCTTTTCCATGGTTATTCTATTGGAAAAGAACGAGTTTTGGACAACTACCTTTCATTCTTGCCAAACTCTTTGCAGACCCCCGTGCAAGCTTTAGAACAAGATTTTGGATGTTTTCTTTCCTGGCAGAGTTTCTCCTTGCAAGATATGGTGGAAAAGCTTTTGGCTGAGTGTAGAGCGGCAAGACACGCAGAAGACGCAGATACGCAGCTCTCCGAAGCTAAGTGCCGGTCCCGGGCTTCTTTCGGCACAAACCGCTCTCAGGAGCTCCCTGCGCTCGCCACAATGCTCTGTGTGCGAAGAAGCCGCTTCTTCGCCTCCGGGAGAATCGGCGAGCGGCAGCTTCCCAAAGGCGAAGATGCAAGCTGCAGCACACAGGCACAGTGTGGGCAGCCTTCAGACTTAGAGAAAACAGTACTTTACCACTCTCCTGCCTTTTCCATGGTTATTCTATTGGAAAAGAACGAGTTTTGGACAACTACCTTTCATTCTTGCCAAACTCTTTGCAGACCCCCGTGCAAGCTTTAGAACAAGATTTTGGATGTTTTCTTCCCTGGCAGAGTTTCTCCTTGCAATATATGGTGAAAAAGCTTTTGGCTGAGTGTTGAGCGGCAAGACACGCAGAAGACGCAGATACGCAGCTCTCCGAAGCTAAGTGCCGGTCCTGGGCTTCTTTCGGCACAAACCGCTCTCAGGAGCTCCCTGCGCTCGCCACAATGCTCTGTGTGTGAAGAAGCCGCTTCTTCGCCTCCGGGAGAATCGGCGAGCAGCAGCTTCCCAAAAGCGAAGATGCCAGCTGCAGCACACAGGCACAGTGTGGGCAGCCTTCAGACTTAGAGAAAACAGTACTTTACCACTCTCCTGCCTTTTCCATGGTTATTCTATTGGAAAAGAACGAGTTTTGGACAACTACCTTTCATTCTTGCCAAACTCTTTGCAGACCCGCGTGCAAGCTTTAGAACAAGATTTTGGATGTTTTCTTCCCTGGCAGAGTTTCTCCTTGCAAGATATGGTGAAAAAGTTTTTGGCTGAGTGTTGAGCGGCAAGACACGCAGAAGACGCAGATACGCAGCTCTCCGAAGCTAAGTGCCGGTCCCGGGCTTCTTTCGGCACAAACCGCTCTCAGGAGCTCCCTGCGCTCGCCACAATGCTCTGTGTGTGAAGAAGCCGCTTCTTCGCCTCCGGGAGAATCGGCGAGCGGCAGCTTCCCAAAGGCGAAGATGCAAGCTGCAGCACACAGGCACAGTGTGGGCAGCCTTCAGACTTAGAGAAAACAGTACTTTACCACTCTCCTGCCTTTTCCATGGTTATTCTATTGGAAAAGAACGAGTTTTGGACAACTACCTTTCATTCTTGCCAAACTCTTTGCAGACCCCCGTGCAAGCTTTAGAACAAGATTTTGGATGTTTTCTTTCCTGGCAGAGTTTCTCCTTGCAAGATATGGTGGAAAAGCTTTTGGCTGAGTGTAGAGCGGCAAGACACGCAGAAGACGCAGATACGCAGCTCTCCGAAGCTAAGTGCCGGTCCCGGGCTTCTTTCGGCACAAACCGCTCTCAGGAGCTCCCTGCGCTCGCCACAATGCTCTGTGTGCGAAGAAGCCGCTTCTTCGCCTGCGGGAGAATCGGCGAGCGGCAGCTTCCCAAAGGCGAAGATGCAAGCTGCAGCACACAGGCACAGTGTGGGCAGCATTCAGACTTAGAGAAAACAGTACTTTACCACTCTCCTGCCTTTTCCATGGTTATTCTATTGGAAAAGAACGAGTTTTGGACAACTACCTTTCATTCTTGCCAAACTCTTTGCAGACCCCCGTGCAAGCTTTAGAACAAGATTTTGGATGTTTTCTTTCCTGGCAGAGTTTCTCCTTGCAAGATATGGTGGAAAAGCTTTTGGCTGAGTGTAGAGCGGCAAGACACGCAGAAGACGCAGATACGCAGCTCTCCGAAGCTAAGTGCCGGTCCCGGGCTTCTTTCGGCACAAACCGCTCTCAGGAGCTCCCTGCGCTCGCCACAATGCTCTGTGTGCGAAGAAGCCGCTTCTTCGCCTGCGGGAGAATCGGCGAGCGGCAGCTTCCCAAAGGCGAAGATGCAAGCTGCAGCACACAGGCACAGTGTGGGCAGCCTTCAGACTTAGAGAAAACAGTACTTTACCACTCTCCTGCCTTTTCCATGGTTATTCTATTGGAAAAGAACGAGTTTTGGACAACTACCTTTCATTCTTGCCAAACTCTTTGCAGACCCCCGTGCAAGCTTTAGAACAAGATTTTGGATGTTTTCTTTCCTGGCAGAGTTTCTCCTTGCAAGATATGGTGGAAAAGCTTTTGGCTGAGTGTAGAGCGGCAAGACACGCAGAAGACGCAGATACGCAGCTCTCCGAAGCTAAGTGCCGGTCCCGGGCTTCTTTCGGCACAAACCGCTCTCAGGAGCTCCCTGCGCTCGCCACAATGCTCTGTGTGCGAAGAAGCCGCTTCTTCGCCTCCGGGAGAATCGGCGAGCGGCAGCTTCCCAAAGGCGAAGATGCAAGCTGCAGCACACAGGCACAGTGTGGGCAGCCTTCAGACTTAGAGAAAACAGTACTTTACCACTCTCCTGCCTTTTCCATGGTTATTCTATTGGAAAAGAACGAGTTTTGGACAACTACCTTTCATTCTTGCCAAACTCTTTGCAGACCCCCGTGCAAGCTTTAGAACAAGATTTTGGATGTTTTCTTTCCTGGCAGAGTTTCTCCTTGCAAGATATGGTGGAAAAGCTTTTTGCTGAGTGTAGAGCGGCAAGACACGCAGAAGACGCAGATACGCAGCTCTCCGAAGCTAAGTGCCGGTCCCGGGCTTCTTTCGGCACAAACCGCTCTCAGGAGCTCCCTGCGCTCGCCACAATGCTCTGTGTGCGAAGAAGCCGCTTCTTCGCCTCCGGGAGAATCGGCGAGCGGCAGCTTCCCAAAGGCGAAGATGCAAGCTGCAGCACACAGGCACAGTGTGGGCAGCCTTCAGACTTAGAGAAAACAGTACTTTACCACTCTCCTGCCTTTTCCATGGTTATTCTATTGGAAAAGAAGGAGTTTTGGACAACTACCTTTCATTCTTGCCAAACTCTTTGCAGACCCCCGTGCAAGCTTTAGAACAAGATTTTGGATGTTTTCTTTCCTGGCAGAGTTTCTCCTTGCAAGATATGGTGGAAAAGCTTTTTGCTGAGTGTAGAGCGGCAAGACACGCAGAAGACGCAGATACGCAGCTCTCCGAAGCTAAGTGCCGGTCCCGGGCTTCTTTCGGCACAAACCGCTCTCAGCAGCTCCCTGCGCTCGCCACAATGCTCTGTGTGCGAAGAAGCCGCTTCTTCGCCTGCGGGAGAATCGGCGAGCGGCAGCTTCCCAAAGGCGAAGATGCAAGCTGCAGCACACAGGCACAGTGTGGGCAGCATTCAGACTTAGAGAAAACAGTACTTTACCACTCTCCTGCCTTTTCCATGGTTATTCTATTGGAAAAGAACGAGTTTTGGACAACTACCTTTCATTCTTGCCAAACTCTTTGCAGACCCCCGTGCAAGCTTTAGAACAAGATTTTGGATGTTTTCTTTCCTGGCAGAGTTTCTCCTTGCAAGATATGGTGGGAAAGCTTTTTGCTGAGTGTAGAGCGGCAAGACACGCAGAAGACGCAGATACGCAGCTCTCCGAAGCTAAGTGCCGGTCCCGGGCTTCTTTCGGCACAAACCGCTCTCAGGAGCTCCCTGCGCTCGCCACAATGCTCTGTGTGCGAAGAAGCCGCTTCTTCGCCTCCGGGAGAATCGGCGAGCGGCAGCTTCCCAAAGGCGAAGATGCAAGCTGCAGCACACAGGCACAGTGTGGGCAGCCTTCAGACTTAGAGAAAACAGTACTTTACCACTCTCCTGCCTTTTCCATGGTTATTCTATTGGAAAAGAACGAGTTTTGGACAACTACCTTTCATTCTTGCCAAACTCTTTGCAGACCCCCGTGCAAGCTTTAGAACAAGATTTTGGATGTTTTCTTTCCTGGCAGAGTTTCTCCTTGCAAGATATGGTGGAAAAGCTTTTGGCTGAGTGTAGAGCGGCAAGACACGCAGAAGACGCAGATACGCAGCTCTCCGAAGCTAAGTGCCGGTCCCGGGCTTCTTTCGGCACAAACCGCTCTCAGGAGCTCCCTGCGCTCGCCACAATGCTCTGTGTGCGAAGAAGCCGCTTCTTCGCCTCCGGGAGAATCGGCGAGCGGCAGCTTCCCAAAGGCGAAGATGCAAGCTGCAGCACACAGGCACAGTGTGGGCAGCCTTCAGACTTAGAGAAAACAGTACTTTACCACTCTCCTGCCTTTTCCATGGTTATTCTATTGGAAAAGAACGAGGTTTGGACAACTACCTTTCATTCTTGCCAAACTCTTTGCAGACCCCCGTGCAAGCTTTAGAACAAGATTTTGGATGTTTTCTTTCCTGGCAGAGTTTCTCCTTGCAAGATATGGTGGAAAAGCTTTTGGCTGAGTGTAGAGCGGCAAGACACGCAGAAGACGCAGATACGCAGCTCTCCGAAGCTAAGTGCCGGTCCCGGGCTTCTTTCGGCACAAACCGCTCTCAGGAGCTCCCTGCGCTCGCCACAATGCTCTGTGTGCGAAGAAGCCGCTTCTTCGCCTGCGGGAGAATCGGCGAGCGGCAGCTTCCCAAAGGCGAAGATGCAAGCTGCAGCACACAGGCACAGTGTGGGCAGCCTTCAGACTTAGAGAAAACAGTACTTTACCACTCTCCTGCCTTTTCCATGGTTATTCTATTGGAAAAGAACGAGTTTTGGACAACTACCTTTCATTCTTGCCAAACTCTTTGCAGACCCCCGTGCAAGCTTTAGAACAAGATTTTGGATGTTTTCTTTCCTGGCAGAGTTTCTCCTTGCAAGATATGGTGGAAAAGCTTTTTGCTGAGTGTAGAGCGGCAAGACACGCAGAAGACGCAGATACGCAGCTCTCCGAAGCTAAGTGCCGGTCCCGGGCTTCTTTCGGCACAAACCGCTCTCAGGAGCTCCCTGCGCTCGCCACAATGCTCTGTGTGCGAAGAAGCCGCTTCTTCGCCTCCGGGAGAATCGGCGAGCGGCAGCTTCCCAAAGGCGAAGATGCAAGCTGCAGCACACAGGCACAGTGTGGGCAGCCTTCAGACTTAGAGAAAACAGTACTTTACCACTCTCCTGCCTTTTCCATGGTTATTCTATTGGAAAAGAACGAGTTTTGGACAACTACCTTTCATTCTTGCCAAACTCTTTGCAGACCCCCGTGCAAGCTTTAGAACAAGATTTTGGATGTTTTCTTCCCTGGCAGAGTTTCTCCTTGCAATATATGGTGAAAAAGCTTTTGGCTGAGTGTTGAGCGGCAAGACACGCAGAAGACACAGATACGCAGCTCTCCGAAGCTAAGTGCCGGTCCTGGGCTTCTTTCGGCACAAACCGCTCTCAGGAGCTCCCTGCGCTCGCCACAATGCTCTGTGTGTGAAGAAGCCGCTTCTTCGCCTCCGGGAGAATCGGCGAGCGGCAGCTTCCCAAAGGCGAAGATGCCAGCTGCAGCACACAGGCACAGTGTGGGCAGCCTTCAGACTTAGAGAAAACAGTACTTTACCACTCTCCTGCCTTTTCCATGGTTATTCTATTGGAAAAGAACGAGTTTTGGACAACTACCTTTCATTCTTGCCAAACTCTTTGCAGACCCGCGTGCAAGCTTTAGAACAAGATTTTGGATGTTTTCTTTCCTGGCAGAGTTTCTCCTTGCAAGATATGGTGAAAAAGTTTTTGGCTGAGTGTTGAGCGGCAAGACACGCAGAAGACGCAGATACGCAGCTCTCCGAAGCTAAGTGCCGGTCCCGGGCTTCTTTCGGCACAAACCGCTCTCAGGAGCTCCCTGCGCTCGCCACAATGCTCTGTGTGTGAAGAAGCCGCTTCTTCGCCTCCGGGAGAATCGGCGAGCGGCAGCTTCCCAAAGGCGAAGATGCAAGCTGCAGCACACAGGCACAGTGTGGGCAGCCTTCAGACTTAGAGAAAACAGTACTTTACCACTCTCCTGCCTTTTCCATGGTTATTCTATTGGAAAAGAACGAGTTTTGGACAACTACCTTTCATTCTTGCCAAACTCTTTGCAGACCCCCGTGCAAGCTTTAGAACAAGATTTTGGATGTTTTCTTTCCTGGCAGAGTTTCTCCTTGCAAGATATGGTGGAAAAGCTTTTTGCTGAGTGTAGAGCGGCAAGACACGCAGAAGACGCAGATACGCAGCTCTCCGAAGCTAAGTGCCGGTCCCGGGCTTCTTTCGGCACAAACCGCTCTCAGGAGCTCCCTGCGCTCGCCACAATGCTCTGTGTGCGAAGAAGCCGCTTCTTCGCCTGCGGGAGAATCGGCGAGCGGCAGCTTCCCAAAGGCGAAGATGCAAGCTGCAGCACACAGGCACAGTGTGGGCAGCATTCAGACTTAGAGAAAACAGTACTTTACCACTCTCCTGCCTTTTCCATGGTTATTCTATTGGAAAAGAACGAGTTTTGGACAACTACCTTTCATTCTTGCCAAACTCTTTGCAGACCCCCGTGCAAGCTTTAGAACAAGATTTTGGATGTTTTCTTTCCTGGCAGAGTTTCTCCTTGCAAGATATGGTGGGAAAGCTTTTTGCTGAGTGTAGAGCGGCAAGACACGCAGAAGACGCAGATACGCAGCTCTCCGAAGCTAAGTGCCGGTCCCGGGCTTCTTTCGGCACAAACCGCTCTCAGGAGCTCCCTGCGCTCGCCACAATGCTCTGTGTGCGAAGAAGCCGCTTCTTCGCCTGCGGGAGAATCGGCGAGCGGCAGCTTCCCAAAGGCGAAGATGCAAGCTGCAGCACACAGGCACAGTGTGGGCAGCCTTCAGACTTAGAGAAAACAGTACTTTACCACTCTCCTGCCTTTTCCATGGTTATTCTATTGGAAAAGAACGAGTTTTGGACAACTACCTTTCATTCTTGCCAAACTCTTTGCAGACCCCCGTGCAAGCTTTAGAACAAGATTTTGGATGTTTTCTTTCCTGGCAGAGTTTCTCCTTGCAAGATATGGTGGAAAAGCTTTTGGCTGAGTGTAGAGCGGCAAGACACGCAGAAGACGCAGATACGCAGCTCTCCGAAGCTAAGTGCCGGTCCCGGGCTTCTTTCGGCACAAACCGCTCTCAGGAGCTCCCTGCGCTCGCCACAATGCTCTGTGTGCGAAGAAGCCGCTTCTTCGCCTCCGGGAGAATCGGCGAGCGGCAGCTTCCCAAAGGCGAAGATGCAAGCTGCAGCACACAGGCACAGTGTGGGCAGCCTTCAGACTTAGAGAAAACAGTACTTTACCACTCTCCTGCCTTTTCCATGGTTATTCTATTGGAAAAGAACGAGGTTTGGACAACTACCTTTCATTCTTGCCAAACTCTTTGCAGACCCCCGTGCAAGCTTTAGAACAAGATTTTGGATGTTTTCTTTCCTGGCAGAGTTTCTCCTTGCAAGATATGGTGGAAAAGCTTTTGGCTGAGTGTAGAGCGGCAAGACACGCAGAAGACGCAGATACGCAGCTCTCCGAAGCTAAGTGCCGGTCCCGGGCTTCTTTCGGCACAAACCGCTCTCAGGAGCTCCCTGCGCTCGCCACAATGCTCTGTGTGCGAAGAAGCCGCTTCTTCGCCTGCGGGAGAATCGGCGAGCGGCAGCTTCCCAAAGGCGAAGATGCAAGCTGCAGCACACAGGCACAGTGTGGGCAGCCTTCAGACTTAGAGAAAACAGTACTTTACCACTCTCCTGCCTTATCCATGGTTATTCTATTGGAAAAGAACGAGGTTTGGACAACTACCTTTCATTCTTGCCAAACTCTTTGCAGACCCCCGTGCAAGCTTTAGAACAAGTTTTTGGATGTTTTCTTTCCTGGCAGAGTTTCTCCTTGCAAGATATGGTGGAAAAGCTTTTTGCTGAGTGTAGAGCGGCAAGACACGCAGAAGACGCGGATACGCAGCTCTCCGAAGCTAAGTGCCGGTCCCGGGCTTCTTTCGGCACAAACCGCTCTCAGGAGCTCCCTGCGCTCGCCACAATGCTCTGTGTGCGAAGAAGCCGCTTCTTCGCCTGCGGGAGAATCGGCGAGCGGCAGCTTCCCAAAGGCGAAGATGCAAGCTGCAGCACACAGGCACAGTGTGGGCAGCCTTCAGACTTAGAGAAAACAGTACTTTACCACTCTCCTGCCTTTTCCATGGTTATTCTATTGGAAAAGAACGAGTTTTGGACAACTACCTTTCATTCTTGCCAAACTCTTTGCAGACCCCCGTGCAAGCTTTAGAACAAGATTTTGGATGTTTTCTTTCCTGGCAGAGTTTCTCCTTGCAAGATATGGTGGAAAAGCTTTTGGCTGAGTGTAGAGCGGCAAGACACGCAGAAGACGCAGATACGCAGCTCTCCGAAGCTAAGTGCCGGTCCCGGGCTTCTTTCGGCACAAACCGCTCTCAGGAGCTCCCTGCGCTCGCCACAATGCTCTGTGTGCGAAGAAGCCGCTTCTTCGCCTCCGGGAGAATCGGCGAGCGGCAGCTTCCCAAAGGCGAAGATGCAAGCTGCAGCACACAGGCACAGTGTGGGCAGCATTCAGACTTAGAGAAAACAGTACTTTACCACTCTCCTGCCTTTTCCATGGTTATTCTATTGGAAAAGAACGAGTTTTGGACAACTACCTTTCATTCTTGCCAAACTCTTTGCAGACCCCCGTGCAAGCTTTAGAACAAGATTTTGGATGTTTTCTTTCCTGGCAGAGTTTCTCCTTGCAAGATATGGTGGAAAAGCTTTTTGCTGAGTGTAGAGCGGCAAGACACGCAGAAGACGCAGATACGCAGCTCTCCGAAGCTAAGTGCCGGTCCCGGGCTTCTTTCGGCACAAACCGCTCTCAGGAGCTCCCTGCGCTCGCCACAATGCTCTGTGTGCGAAGAAGCCGCTTCTTCGCCTCCGGGAGAATCGGCGAGCGGCAGCTTCCCAAAGGCGAAGATGCAAGCTGCAGCACACAGGCACAGTGTGGGCAGCCTTCAGACTTAGAGAAAACAGTACTTTACCACTCTCCTGCCTTTTCCATGGTTATTCTATTGGAAAAGAACGAGGTTTGGACAACTACCTTTCATTCTTGCCAAACTCTTTGCAGACCTCCGTGCAAGCTTTAGAACAAGATTTTGGATGTTTTCTTTCCTGGCAGAGTTTCTCCTTGCAAGATATGGTGGAAAAGCTTTTGGCTGAGTGTAGAGCGGCAAGACACGCAGAAGACGCAGATACGCAGCTCTCCGAAGCTAAGTGCCGGTCCCGGGCTTCTTTCGGCACAAACCGCTCTCAGGAGCTCCCTGCGCTCGCCACAATGCTCTGTGTGCGAAGAAGCCGCTTCTTCGCCTGCGGGAGAATCGGCGAGCGGCAGCTTCCCAAAGGCGAAGATGCAAGCTGCAGCACACAGGCACAGTGTGGGCAGCCTTCAGACTTAGAGAAAACAGTACTTTACCACTCTCCTGCCTTATCCATGGTTATTCTATTGGAAAAGAACGAGGTTTGGACAACTACCTTTCATTCTTGCCAAACTCTTTGCAGACCCCCGTGCAAGCTTTAGAACAAGTTTTTGGATGTTTTCTTTCCTGGCAGAGTTTCTCCTTGCAAGATATGGTGGAAAAGCTTTTTGCTGAGTGTAGAGCGGCAAGACACGCAGAAGACGCGGATACGCAGCTCTCCGAAGCTAAGTGCCGGTCCCGGGCTTCTTTCGGCACAAACCGCTCTCAGGAGCTCCCTGCGCTCGCCACAATGCTCTGTGTGCGAAGAAGCCGCTTCTTCGCCTGCGGGAGAATCGGCGAGCGGCAGCTTCCCAAAGGCGAAGATGCAAGCTGCAGCACACAGGCACAGTGTGGGCAGCCTTCAGACTTAGAGAAAACAGTACTTTACCACTCTCCTGCCTTTTCCATGGTTATTCTATTGGAAAAGAACGAGTTTTGGACAACTACCTTTCATTCTTGCCAAACTCTTTGCAGACCCCCGTGCAAGCTTTAGAACAAGATTTTGGATGTTTTCTTTCCTGGCAGAGTTTCTCCTTGCAAGATATGGTGGAAAAGCTTTTGGCTGAGTGTAGAGCGGCAAGACACGCAGAAGACGCAGATACGCAGCTCTCCGAAGCTAAGTGCCGGTCCCGGGCTTCTTTCGGCACAAACCGCTCTCAGGAGCTCCCTGCGCTCGCCACAATGCTCTGTGTGCGAAGAAGCCGCTTCTTCGCCTGCGGGAGAATCGGCGAGCGGCAGCTTCCCAAAGGCGAAGATGCAAGCTGCAGCACACAGGCACAGTGTGGGCAGCCTTCAGACTTAGAGAAAACAGTACTTTACCACTCTCCTGCCTTTTCCATGGTTATTCTATTGGAAAAGAACGAGTTTTGGACAACTACCTTTCATTCTTGCCAAACTCTTTGCAGACCCCCGTGCAAGCTTTAGAACAAGATTTTGGATGTTTTCTTTCCTGGCAGAGTTTCTCCTTGCAAGATATGGTGGAAAAGCTTTTGGCTGAGTGTAGAGCGGCAAGACACGCAGAAGACGCAGATACGCAGCTCTCCGAAGCTAAGTGCCGGTCCCGGGCTTCTTTCGGCACAAACCGCTCTCAGGAGCTCCCTGCGCTCGCCACAATGCTCTGTGTGCGAAGAAGCCGCTTCTTCGCCTCCGGGAGAATCGGCGAGCGGCAGCTTCCCAAAGGCGAAGATGCAAGCTGCAGCACACAGGCACAATGTGGGCAGCCTTCAGACTTAGAGAAAACAGTACTTTACCACTCTCCTGCCTTATCCATGGTTATTATATTGGAAAAGAACGAGTTTTGGACAACTACCTTTCATTCTTGCCAAACTCTTTGCAGACCCGCGTGCAAGCTTTAGAACAAGATTTTGGATGTTTTCTTCCCTGGCAGAGTTTCTCCTTGCAAGATATGGTGAAAAAGTTTTTGGCTGAGTGTTGAGCGGCAAGACACGCAGAAGACGCAGATACGCAGCTCTCCGAAGCTAAGTGCCGGTCCCGGGCTTCTTTCGGCACAAACCGCTCTCAGGAGCTCCCTGCGCTCGCCACAATGCTCTGTGTGTGAAGAAGCCGCTTCTTCGCCTCCGGGAGAATCGGCGAGCGGCAGCTTCCCAAAGGCGAAGATGCAAGCTGCAGCACACAGGCACAGTGTGGGCAGCCTTCAGACTTAGAGAAAACAGTACTTTACCACTCTCCTGCCTTTTCCATGGTTATTCTATTGGAAAAGAACGAGTTTTGGACAACTACCTTTCATTCTTGCCAAACTCTTTGCAGACCCCCGTGCAAGCTTTAGAACAAGATTTTGGATGTTTTCTTTCCTGGCAGAGTTTCTTCTTGCAAGATATGGTGGAAAACCTTTTGGCTGAGTGTAGAGCGGCAAGACACGCAGAAGACGCAGATACGCAGCTCTCCGAAGCTAAGTGCCGGTCCCGGGCTTCTTTCGGCACAAACCGCTCTCAGGAGCTCCCCGCGCTCGCCACAATGCTCTGTGTGCGAAGAAGCCGCTTCTTCGCCTGCGGGAGAATCGGCGAGCGGCAGCTTCCCAAAGGCGAAGATGCAAGCTGCAGCACACAGGCACAGTGTGGGCAGCCTTCAGACTTAGAGAAAACAGTACTTTACCACTCTCCTGCCTTTTCCATGGTTATTCTATTGGAAAAGAACGAGTTTTGGACAACTACCTTTCATTCTTGCCAAACTCTTTGCAGACCCCCGTGCAAGCTTTAGAACAAGATTTTGGATGTTTTCTTTCCTGGCAGAGTTTCTCCTTGCAAGATATGGTGGAAAAGCTTTTGGCTGAGTGTAGAGCGGCAAGACACGCAGAAGACGCAGATACGCAGCTCTCCGAAGCTAAGTGCCGGTCCCGGGCTTCTTTCGGCACAAACCGCTCTCAGGAGCTCCCTGCGCTCGCCACAATGCTCTGTGTGCGAAGAAGCCGCTTCTTCGCCTCCGGGAGAATCGGCGAGCGGCAGCTTCCCAAAGGCGAAGATGCAAGCTGCAGCACACAGGCACAGTGTGGGCAGCCTTCAGACTTAGAGAAAACAGTACTTTACCACTCTCCTGCCTTTTCCATGGTTATTCTATTGGAAAAGAAGGAGTTTTGGACAACTACCTTTCATTCTTGCCAAACTCTTTGCAGACCCCCGTGCAAGCTTTAGAAGAAGATTTTGGATGTTTTCTTTCCTGGCAGAGTTTCTCCTTGCAAGATATGGTGGAAAAGCTTTTTGCTGAGTGTAGAGCGGCAAGACACGCAGAAGACGCAGATACGCAGCTCTCCGAAGCTAAGTGCCGGTCCCGGGCTTCTTTCGGCACAAACCGCTCTCAGGAGCTCCCTGCGCTCGCCACAATGCTCTGTGTGCGAAGAAGCCGCTTCTTCGCCTCCGGGAGAATCGGCGAGCGGCAGCTTCCCAAAGGCGAAGATGCAAGCTGCAGCACGCAGGCACAGTGTGGGCAGCCTTCAGACTTAGAGAAAACAGTACTTTACCACTCTCCTGCCTTTTCCATGGTTATTCTATTGGAAAAGAACGAGTTTTGGACAACTACCTTTCATTCTTGCCAAACTCTTTGCAGACCCCCGTGCAAGCTTTAGAACAAGATTTTGGATGTTTTCTTTCCTGGCAGAGTTTCTCCTTGCAAGATATGGTGGAAAAGCTTTTTGCTGAGTGTAGAGCGGCAAGACACGCAGAAGACGCAGATACGCAGCTCTCCGAAGCTAAGTGCCGGTCCCGGGCTTCTTTCGGCACAAACCGCTCTCAGGAGCTCCCTGCGCTCGCCACAATGCTCTGTGTGCGAAGAAGCCGCTTCTTCGCCTCCGGGAGAATCGGCGAGCGGCAGCTTCCCAAAGGCGAAGATGCAAGCTGCAGCACACAGGCACAGTGTGGGCAGCCTTCAGACTTAGAGAAAACAGTACTTTACCACTCTCCTGCCTTTTCCATGGTTATTCTATTGGAAAAGAACGAGTTTTGGACAACTACCTTTCATTCTTGCCAAACTCTTTGCAGACCCCCGTGCAAGCTTTAGAACAAGATTTTGGATGTTTTCTTCCCTGGCAGATTTTCTCCTTGCAATATATGGTGAAAAAGCTTTTGGCTGAGTGTTGAGCGGCAAGACACGCAGAAGACACAGATACGCAGCTCTCCGAAGCTAAGTGCCGGTCCTGGGCTTCTTTCGGCACAAACCGCTCTCAGGAGCTCCCCTGCGCTCGCCACAATGCTCTGTGTGTGAAGAAGCCGCTTCTTCGCCTGCGGGAGAATCGGCGAGCGGCAGCTTCCCAAAGGCGAAGATGCCAGCTGCAGCACACAGGCACAGTGTGGGCAGCCTTCAGACTTAGAGAAAACAGTACTTTACCACTCTCCTGCCTTTTCCATGTTTATTCTATTGGAAAAGAACGAGTTTTGGACAACTACCTTTCATTCTTGCCAAACTCTTTGCAGACCCGCGTGCAAGCTTTAGAACAAGATTTTGGATGTTTTCTTCCCTGGCAGAGTTTCTCCTTGCAAGATATGGTGAAAAAGTTTTTGGCTGAGTGTTGAGCGGCAAGACACGCAGAAGACGCAGATACGCAGCTCTCCGAAGCTAAGTGCCGGTCCCGGGCTTCTTTCGGCACAAACCGCTCTCAGGAGCTCCCTGCGCTCGCCACAATGCTCTGTGTGTGAAGAAGCCGCTTCTTCGCCTCCGGGAGAATCGGCGAGCGGCAGCTTCCCAAAGGCGAAGATGCAAGCTGCAGCACACAGGCACAGTGTGGGCAGCCTTCAGACTTAGAGAAAACAGTACTTTACCACTCTCCTGCCTTTTCCATGGTTATTCTATTGGAAAAGAACGAGTTTTGGACAACTACCTTTCATTCTTGCCAAACTCTTTGCAGACCCCCGTGCAAGCTTTAGAACAAGATTTTGGATGTTTTCTTTCCTGGCAGAGTTTCTCCTTGCAAGATATGGTGGAAAAGCTTTTGGCTGAGTGTAGAGCGGCAAGACACGCAGAAGACGCAGATACGCAGCTCTCCGAAGCTAAGTGCCGGTCCCGGGCTTCTTTCGGCACAAACCGCTCTCAGGAGCTCCCTGCGCTCGCCACAATGCTCTGTGTGCGAAGAAGCCGCTTCTTCGCCTGCGGGAGAATCGGCGAGCGGCAGCTTCCCAAAGGCGAAGATGCAAGCTGCAGCACACAGGCACAGTGTGGGCAGCCTTCAGACTTAGAGAAAACAGTACTTTACCACTCTCCTGCCTTTTCCATGGTTATTCTATTGGAAAAGAACGAGTTTTGGACAACTACCTTTCATTCTTGCCAAACTCTTTGCAGACCCCCGTGCAAGCTTTAGAACAAGATTTTGGATGTTTTCTTTCCTGGCAGAGTTTCTCCTTGCAAGATATGGTGGAAAAGCTTTTGGCTGAGTGTAGAGCGGCAAGACACGCAGAAGACGCAGATACGCAGCTCTCCGAAGCTAAGTGCCGGTCCCGGGCTTCTTTCGGCACAAACCGCTCTCAGGAGCTCCCTGCGCTCGCCACAATGCTCTGTGTGCGAAGAAGCCGCTTCTTCGCCTCCGGGAGAATCGGCGAGCGGCAGCTTGCCAAAGGCGAAGATGCAAGCTGCAGCACACAGGCACAGTGTGGGCAGCCTTCAGACTTAGAGAAAACAGTACTTTACCACTCTCCTGCCTTTTCCATGGTTATTCTATTGGAAAAGAACGAGTTTTGGACAACTACCTTTCATTCTTGCCAAACTCTTTGCAGACCTCCGTGCAAGCTTTAGAACAAGATTTTGGATGTTTTCTTTCCTGGCAGAGTTTCTCCTTGCAAGATATGGTGGAAAAGCTTTTGGCTGAGTGTAGAGCGGCAAGACACGCAGAAGACGCAGATACGCAGCTCTCCGAAGCTAAGTGCCGGTCCCGGGCTTCTTTCGGCACAAACCGCTCTCAGGAGCTCCCTGCGCTCGCCACAATGCTCTGTGTGCGAAGAAGCCGCTTCTTCGCCTGCGGGAGAATCGGCGAGCGGCAGCTTCCCAAAGGCGAAGATGCAAGCTGCAGCACACAGGCACAGTGTGGGCAGCCTTCAGACTTAGAGAAAACAGTACTTTACCACTCTCCTGCCTTATCCATGGTTATTCTATTGGAAAAGAACGAGGTTTGGACAACTACCTTTCATTCTTGCCAAACTCTTTGCAGACCCCCGTGCAAGCTTTAGAACAAGTTTTTGGATGTTTTCTTTCCTGGCAGAGTTTCTCCTTGCAAAATATGCTGGAAAAGCTTTTTGCTGAGTGTAGAGCGGCAAGACACGCAGAAGACGCAGATACGCAGCTCTCCGAAGCTAAGTGCCGGTCCCGGGCTTCTTTCGGCACAAACCGCTCTCAGGAGCACCCTGCGCTCGCCACAATGCTCTGTGTGCGAAGAAGCCGCTTCTTCGCCTGCGGGAGAATCGGCGAGCGGCAGCTTCCCAAAGGCGAAGATGCAAGCTGCAGCACGCAGGCACAGTGTGGGCAGCCTTCAGACTTAGAGAAAACAGTACTTTACCACTCTCCTGCCTTTTCCATGGTTATTCTATTGGAAAAGAACGAGTTTTGGACAACTACCTTTCATTCTTGCCAAACTCTTTGCAGACCCGCGTGCAAGCTTTAGAACAAGATTTTGGATGTTTTCTTTCCTGGCAGAGTTTCTCCTTGCAAGATATGGTGGAAAAGCTTTTGGCTGAGTGTAGAGCGGCAAGACACGCAGAAGACGCAGATACGCAGCTCTCCGAAGCTAAGTGCCGGTCCCGGGCTTCTTTCGGCACGAACCGCTCTCAGGAGCTCCCTGCGCTCGCCACAATGCTCTGTGTGTGAAGAAGCCGCTTCTTCGCCTCCGGGAGAATCGGCGAGCGGCAGCTTCCCAAAGGCGAAGATGCAAGCTGCAGCACACAGGCACAGTGTGGGCAGCCTTCAGACTTAGAGAAAACAGTACTTTACCACTCTCCTGCCTTTTCCATGGTTATTCTATTGGAAAAGAACGAGTTTTGGACAACTACCTTTCATTCTTGCCAAACTCTTTGCAGACCCCCGTGCAAGCTTTAGAACAAGATTTTGGATGTTTTCTTTCCTGGCAGAGTTTCTCCTTGCAAGATATGGTGGAAAAGCTTTTGGCTGAGTGTAGAGCGGCAAGACACGCAGAAGACGCAGATACGCAGCTCTCCGAAGCTAAGTGCCGGTCCCGGGCTTCTTTCGGCACAAACCGCTCTCAGGAGCTCCCTGCGCTCGCCACAATGCTCTGTGTGCGAAGAAGCCGCTTCTTCGCCTCCGGGAGAATCGGCGAGCGGCAGCTTCCCAAAGGCGAAGATGCAAGCTGCAGCACACAGGCACAGTGTGGGCAGCATTCAGACTTAGAGAAAACAGTACTTTACCACTCTCCTGCCTTTTCCATGGTTATTCTATTGGAAAAGAACGAGTTTTGGACAACTACCTTTCATTCTTGCCAAACTCTTTGCAGACCCCCGTGCAAGCTTTAGAACAAGATTTTGGATGTTTTCTTTCCTGGCAGAGTTTCTCCTTGCAAGATATGGTGGAAAAGCTTTTGGCTGAGTGTAGAGCGGCAAGACACGCAGAAGACGCAGATACGCAGCTCTCCGAAGCTAAGTGCCGGTCCCGGGCTTCTTTCGGCACAAACCGCTCTCAGGAGCTCCCTGCGCTCGCCACAATGCTCTGTGTGCGAAGAAGCCGCTTCTTCGCCTCCGGGAGAATCGGCGAGCGGCAGCTTCCCAAAGGCGAAGATGCAAGCTGCAGCACACAGGCACAGTGTGGGCAGCCTTCAGACTTAGAGAAAACAGTACTTTACCACTCTCCTGCCTTTTCCGTGGTTATTCTATTGGAAAAGAACGAGTTTTGGACAACTACCTTTCATTCTTGCCAAACTCTTTGCAGACCTCCGTGCAAGCTTTAGAACAAGATTTTGGATGTTTTCTTTCCTGGCAGAGTTTCTCCTTGCAAGATATGGTGGAAAAGCTTTTTGCTGAGTGTAGAGCGGCAAGACACGCAGAAGACGCAGATACGCAGCTCTCCGAAGCTAAGTGCCGGTCCCGGGCTTCTTTCGGCACAAACCGCTCTCAGGAGCTCCCTGCGCTCGCCACAATGCTCTGTGTGCGAAGAAGCCGCTTCTTCGCCTGCGGGAGAATCGGCGAGCGGCAGCTTCCCAAAGGCGAAGATGCAAGCTGCAGCACACAGGCACAGTGTGGGCAGCCTTCAGACTTAGAGAAAACAGTACTTTACCACTCTCCTGCCTTATCCATGGTTATTCTATTGGAAAAGAACGAGGTTTGGACAACTACCTTTCATTCTTGCCAAACTCTTTGCAGACCCCCGTGCAAGCTTTAGAACAAGATTTTGGATGTTTTCTTTCCTGGCAGAGTTTCTCCTTGCAAGATATGGTGGAAAAGCTTTTTGCTGAGTGTAGAGCGGCAAGACACGCAGAAGACGCGGATACGCAGCTCTCCGAAGCTAAGTGCCGGTCCCGGGCTTCTTTCGGCACAAACCGCTCTCAGGAGCTCCCTGCGCTCGCCACAATGCTCTGTGTGCGAAGAAGCCGCTTCTTCGCCTGCGGGAGAATCGGCGAGCGGCAGCTTCCCAAAGGCGAAGATGCAAGCTGCAGCACACAGGCACAGTGTGGGCAGCATTCAGACTTAGAGAAAACAGTACTTTACCACTCTCCTGCCTTTTCCATGGTTATTCTATTGGAAAAGAACGAGTTTTGGACAACTACCTTTCATTCTTGCCAAACTCTTTGCAGACCCCCGTGCAAGCTTTAGAACAAGATTTTGGATGTTTTCTTTCCTGGCAGAGTTTCTCCTTGCAAGATATGGTGGAAAAGCTTTTGGCTGAGTGTAGAGCGGCAAGACACGCAGAAGACGCAGATACGCAGCTCTCCGAAGCTAAGTGCCGGTCCCGGGCTTCTTTCGGCACAAACCGCTCTCAGGAGCTCCCTGCGCTCGCCACAATGCTCTGTGTGCGAAGAAGCCGCTTCTTCGCCTCCGGGAGAATCGGCGAGCGGCAGCTTCCCAAAGGCGAAGATGCAAGCTGCAGCACACAGGCACAGTGTGGGCAGCCTTCAGACTTAGAGAAAACAGTACTTTACCACTCTCCTGCCTTTTCCATGGTTATTCTATTGGAAAAGAACGAGTTTTGGACAACTACCTTTCATTCTTGCCAAACTCTTTGCAGACCCCCGTGCAAGCTTTAGAACAAGATTTTGGATGTTTTCTTCCCTGGCAGAGTTTCTCCTTGCAAGATATGGTGAAAAAGCTTTTGGCTGAGTGTTGAGCGGCAAGACACGCAGAAGACACAGATACGCAGCTCTCCGAAGCTAAGTGCCGGTCCTGGGCTTCTTTCGGCACAAACCGCTCTCAGGAGCTCCCTGCGCTCGCCACAATGCTCTGTGTGTGAAGAAGCCGCTTCTTCGCCTCCGGGAGAATCGGCGAGCGGCAGCTTCCCAAAGGCGAAGATGCCAGCTGCAGCACACAGGCACAGTGTGGGCAGCCTTCAGACTTAGAGAAAACAGTACTTTACCACTCTCCTGCCTTATCCATGTTTATTCTATTGGAAAAGAACGAGTTTTGGACAACTACCTTTCATTCTTGCCAAACTCTTTGCAGACCCGCGTGCAAGCTTTAGAACAAGATTTTGGATGTTTTCTTTCCTGGCAGAGTTTCTCCTTGCAAGATATGGTGGAAAAGCTTTTTGCTGAGTGTAGAGCGGCAAGACACGCAGAAGACGCAGATACGCAGCTCTCCGAAGCTAAGTGCCGGTCCCGGGCTTCTTTCGGCACAAACCGCTCTCAGGAGCTCCCTGCGCTCGCCACAATGCTCTGTGTGCGAAGAAGCCGCTTCTTCGCCTCCGGGAGAATCGGCGAGCGGCAGCTTCCCAAAGGCGAAGATGCAAGCTGCAGCACACAGGCACAGTGTGGGCAGCCTTCAGACTTAGAGAAAACAGTACTTTACCACTCTCCTGCCTTTTCCATGGTTATTCTATTGGAAAAGAACGAGTTTTGGACAACTACCTTTCATTCTTGCCAAACTCTTTGCAGACCTCCGTGCAAGCTTTAGAACAAGATTTTGGATGTTTTCTTTCCTGGCAGAGTTTCTCCTTGCAAGATATGGTGGAAAAGCTTTTGGCTGAGTGTAGAGCGGCAAGACACGCAGAAGACGCAGATACGCAGCTCTCCGAAGCTAAGTGCCGGTCCCGGGCTTCTTTCGGCACAAACCGCTCTCAGGAGCTCCCTGCGCTCGCCACAATGCTCTGTGTGCGAAGAAGCCGCTTCTTCGCCTGCGGGAGAATCGGCGAGCGGCAGCTTCCCAAAGGCGAAGATGCAAGCTGCAGCACACAGGCACAGTGTGGGCAGCCTTCAGACTTAGAGAAAACAGTACTTTACCACTCTCCTGCCTTATCCATGGTTATTCTATTGGAAAAGAACGAGGTTTGGACAACTACCTTTCATTCTTGCCAAACTCTTTGCAGACCCCCGTGCAAGCTTTAGAACAAGTTTTTGGATGTTTTCTTTCCTGGCAGAGTTTCTCCTTGCAAGATATGCTGGAAAAGCTTTTTGCTGAGTGTAGAGCGGCAAGACACGCAGAAGACGCAGATACGCAGCTCTCCGAAGCTAAGTGCCGGTCCCGGGCTTCTTTCGGCACAAACCGCTCTCAGGAGCTCCCTGCGCTCGCCACAATGCTCTGTGTGCGAAGAAGCCGCTTCTTCGCCTCCGGGAGAATCGGCGAGCGGCAGCTTCCCAAAGGCGAAGATGCAAGCTGCAGCACGCAGGCACAGTGTGGGCAGCCTTCAGACTTAGAGAAAACAGTACTTTACCACTCTCCTGCCTTTTCCATGGTTATTCTATTGGAAAAGAACGAGTTTTGGACAACTACCTTTCATTCTTGCCAAACTCTTTGCAGACCCCCGTGCAAGCTTTAGAACAAGATTTTGGATGTTTTCTTTCCTGGCAGAGTTTCTCCTTGCAAGATATGGTGGAAAAGCTTTTGGCTGAGTGTAGAGCGGCAAGACACGCAGAAGACGCAGATACGCAGCTCTCCGAAGCTAAGTGCCGGTCCCGGGCTTCTTTCGGCACAAACCGCTCTCAGGAGCTCCCTGCGCTCGCCACAATGCTCTGTGTGCGAAGAAGCCGCTTCTTCGCCTCCGGGAGAATCGGCGAGCGGCAGCTTCCCAAAGGCGAAGATGCAAGCTGCAGCACACAGGCACAGTGTGGGCAGCCTTCAGACTTAGAGAAAACAGTACTTTACCACTCTCCTGCCTTTTCCATGGTTATTCTATTGGAAAAGAACGAGTTTTGGACAACTACCTTTCATTCTTGCCAAACTCTTTGCAGACCCCCGTGCAAGCTTTAGAACAAGATTTTGGATGTTTTCTTCCCTGGCAGAGTTTCTCCTTGCAAGATATGGTGAAAAAGCTTTTGGCTGAGTGTTGAGCGGCAAGACACGCAGAAGACACAGATACGCAGCTCTCCGAAGCTAAGTGCCGGTCCTGGGCTTCTTTCGGCACAAACCGCTCTCAGGAGCTCCCTGCGCTCGCCACAATGCTCTGTGTGCGAAGAAGCCGCTTCTTCGCCTCCGGGAGAATCGGCGAGCGGCAGCTTCCCAAAGGCGAAGATGCCAGCTGCAGCACACAGGCACAGTGTGGGCAGCCTTCAGACTTAGAGAAAACAGTACTTTACCACTCTCCTGCCTTATCCATGGTTATTCTATTGGAAAAGAACGAGTTTTGGACAACTACCTTTCATTCTTGCCAAACTCTTTGCAGACCCGCGTGCAAGCTTTAGAACAAGATTTTGGATGTTTTCTTCCCTGGCAGAGTTTCTCCTTGCAAGATATGGTGAAAAAGTTTTTGGCTGAGTGTTGAGCGGCAAGACACGCAGAAGACGCAGATACGCAGCTCTCCGAAGCTAAGTGCCGGTCCCGGGCTTCTTTCGGCACAAACCGCTCTCAGGAGCTCCCTGCGCTCGCCACAATGCTCTGTGTGTGAAGAAGCCGCTTCTTCGCCTCCGGGAGAATCGGCGAGCAGCAGCTTCCCAAAGGCGAAGATGCAAGCTGCAGCACACAGGCACAGTGTGGGCAGCCTTCAGACTTAGAGAAAACAGTACTTTACCACTCTCCTGCCTTTTCCATGGTTATTCTATTGGAAAAGAACGAGTTTTGGACAACTACCTTTCATTCTTGCCAAACTCTTTGCAGACCCCCGTGCAAGCTTTAGAACAAGATTTTGGATGTTTTCTTTCCTGGCAGAGTTTCTTCTTGCAAGATATGGTGGAAAAGCTTTTGGCTGAGTGTAGAGCGGCAAGACACGCAGAAGACGCAGATACGCAGCTCTCCGAAGCTAAGTGCCGGTCCCGGGCTTCTTTCGGCACAAACCGCTCTCAGGAGCTCCCTGCGCTCGCCACAATGCTCTGTGTGCGAAGAAGCCGCTTCTTCGCCTCCGGGAGAATCGGCGAGCGGCAGCTTCCCAAAGGCGAAGATGCAAGCTGCAGCACACAGGCACAGTGTGGGCAGCATTCAGACTTAGAGAAAACAGTACTTTACCACTCTCCTGCCTTTTCCATGGTTATTCTATTGGAAAAGAACGAGTTTTGGACAACTACCTTTCATTCTTGCCAAACTCTTTGCAGACCCCCGTGCAAGCTTTAGAACAAGATTTTGGATGTTTTCTTTCCTGGCAGAGTTTCTCCTTGCAAGATATGGTGGAAAAGCTTTTGGCTGAGTGTAGAGCGGCAAGACACGCAGAAGACGCAGATACGCAGCTCTCCGAAGCTAAGTGCCGGTCCCGGGCTTCTTTCGGCACAAACCGCTCTCAGGAGCTCCCTGCGCTCGCCACAATGCTCTGTGTGTGAAGAAGCCGCTTCTTCGCCTCCGGGAGAATCGGCGAGCGGCAGCTTCCCAAAGGCGAAGATGCAAGCTGCAGCACACAGGCACAGTGTGGGCAGCCTTCAGACTTAGAGAAAACAGTACTTTACCACTCTCCTGCCTTTTCCATGGTTATTCTATTGGAAAAGAACGAGTTTTGGACAACTACCTTTCATTCTTGCCAAACTCTTTGCAGACCCCCGTGCAAGCTTTAGAACAAGATTTTGGATGTTTTCTTTCCTGGCAGAGTTTCTCCTTGCAAGATATGGTGGAAAAGCTTTTGGCTGAGTGTAGAGCGGCAAGACACGCAGAAGACGCAGATACGCAGCTCTCCGAAGCTAAGTGCCGGTCCCGGGCTTCTTTCGGCACAAACCGCTCTCAGGAGCTCCCTGCGCTCGCCACAATGCTCTGTGTGCGAAGAAGCCGCTTCTTCGCCTCCGGGAGAATCGGCGAGCGGCAGCTTCCCAAAGGCGAAGATGCAAGCTGCAGCACACAGGCACAGTGTGGGCAGCATTCAGACTTAGAGAAAACAGTACTTTACCACTCTCCTGCCTTTTCCATGGTTATTCTATTGGAAAAGAACGAGTTTTGGACAACTACCTTTCATTCTTGCCAAACTCTTTGCAGACCCCCGTGCAAGCTTTAGAACAAGATTTTGGATGTTTTCTTTCCTGGCAGAGTTTCTCCTTGCAAGATATGGTGGAAAAGCTTTTGGCTGAGTGTAGAGCGGCAAGACACGCAGAAGACGCAGATACGCAGCTCTCCGAAGCTAAGTGCCGGTCCCGGGCTTCTTTCGGCACGAACCGCTCTCAGGAGCTCCCTGCGCTCGCCACAATGCTCTGTGTGTGAAGAAGCCGCTTCTTCGCCTCCGGGAGAATCGGCGAGCGGCAGCTTCCCAAAGGCGAAGATGCAAGCTGCAGCACACAGGCACAGTGTGGGCAGCCTTCAGACTTAGAGAAAACAGTACTTTACCACTCTCCTGCCTTTTCCATGGTTATTCTATTGGAAAAGAACGAGTTTTGGACAACTACCTTTCATTCTTGCCAAACTCTTTGCAGACCCCCGTGCAAGCTTTAGAACAAGATTTTGGATGTTTTCTTTCCTGGCAGAGTTTCTCCTTGCAAGATATGGTGGAAAAGCTTTTGGCTGAGTGTAGAGCGGCAAGACACGCAGAAGACGCAGATACGCAGCTCTCCGAAGCTAAGTGCCGGTCCCGGGCTTCTTTCGGCACAAACCGCTCTCAGGAGCTCCCTGCGCTCGCCACAATGCTCTGTGTGCGAAGAAGCCGCTTCTTCGCCTCCGGGAGAATCGGCGAGCGGCAGCTTCCCAAAGGCGAAGATGCAAGCTGCAGCACACAGGCACAGTGTGGGCAGCATTCAGACTTAGAGAAAACAGTACTTTACCACTCTCCTGCCTTTTCCATGGTTATTCTATTGGAAAAGAACGAGTTTTGGACAACTACCTTTCATTCTTGCCAAACTCTTTGCAGACCCCCGTGCAAGCTTTAGAACAAGATTTTGGATGTTTTCTTTCCTGGCAGAGTTTCTCCTTGCAAGATATGGTGGAAAAGCTTTTGGCTGAGTGTAGAGCGGCAAGACACGCAGAAGACGCAGATACGCAGCTCTCCGAAGCTAAGTGCCGGTCCCGGGCTTCTTTCGGCACAAACCGCTCTCAGGAGCTCCCTGCGCTCGCCACAATGCTCTGTGTGCGAAGAAGCCGCTTCTTCGCCTCCGGGAGAATCGGCGAGCGGCAGCTTCCCAAAGGCGAAGATGCAAGCTGCAGCACACAGGCACAGTGTGGGCAGCCTTCAGACTTAGAGAAAACAGTACTTTACCACTCTCCTGCCTTTTCCGTGGTTATTCTATTGGAAAAGAACGAGTTTTGGACAACTACCTTTCATTCTTGCCAAACTCTTTGCAGACCTCCGTGCAAGCTTTAGAACAAGATTTTGGATGTTTTCTTTCCTGGCAGAGTTTCTCCTTGCAAGATATGGTGGAAAAGCTTTTTGCTGAGTGTAGAGCGGCAAGACACGCAGAAGACGCGGATACGCAGCTCTCCGAAGCTAAGTGCCGGTCCCGGGCTTCTTTCGGCACAAACCGCTCTCAGGAGCTCCCTGCGCTCGCCACAATGCTCTGTGTGCGAAGAAGCCGCTTCTTCGCCTACGGGAGAATCGGCGAGCGGCAGCTTCCCAAAGGCGAAGATGCAAGCTGCAGCACACAGGCACAGTGTGGGCAGCATTCAGACTTAGAGAAAACAGTACTTTACCACTCTCCTGCCTTTTCCATGGTTATTCTATTGGAAAAGAACGAGTTTTGGACAACTACCTTTCATTCTTGCCAAACTCTTTGCAGACCCCCGTGCAAGCTTTAGAACAAGATTTTGGATGTTTTCTTTCCTGGCAGAGTTTCTCCTTGCAAGATATGGTGGAAAAGCTTTTGGCTGAGTGTAGAGCGGCAAGACACGCAGAAGACGCAGATACGCAGCTCTCCGAAGCTAAGTGCCGGTCCCGGGCTTCTTTCGGCACAAACCGCTCTCAGGAGCTCCCTGCGCTCGCCACAATGCTCTGTGTGCGAAGAAGCCGCTTCTTCGCCTCCGGGAGAATCGGCGAGCGGCAGCTTCCCAAAGGCGAAGATGCAAGCTGCAGCACACAGGCACAGTGTGGGCAGCCTTCAGACTTAGAGAAAACAGTACTTTACCACTCTCCTGCCTTTTCCATGGTTATTCTATTGGAAAAGAACGAGTTTTGGACAACTACCTTTCATTCTTGCCAAACTCTTTGCAGACCCCCGTGCAAGCTTTAGAACAAGATTTTGGATGTTTTCTTCCCTGGCAGAGTTTCTCCTTGCAAGATATGGTGAAAAAGCTTTTGGCTGAGTGTTGAGCGGCAAGACACGCAGAAGACACAGATACGCAGCTCTCCGAAGCTAAGTGCCGGTCCTGGGCTTCTTTCGGCACAAACCGCTCTCAGGAGCTCCCTGCGCTCGCCACAATGCTCTGTGTGTGAAGAAGCCGCTTCTTCGCCTCCGGGAGAATCGGCGAGCGGCAGCTTCCCAAAGGCGAAGATGCCAGCTGCAGCACACAGGCACAGTGTGGGCAGCCTTCAGACTTAGAGAAAACAGTACTTTACCACTCTCCTGCCTTATCCATGTTTATTCTATTGGAAAAGAACGAGTTTTGGACAACTACCTTTCATTCTTGCCAAACTCTTTGCAGACCCGCGTGCAAGCTTTAGAACAAGATTTTGGATGTTTTCTTTCCTGGCAGAGTTTCTCCTTGCAAGATATGGTGGAAAAGCTTTTTGCTGAGTGTAGAGCGGCAAGACACGCAGAAGACGCAGATACGCAGCTCTCCGAAGCTAAGTGCCGGTCCCGGGCTTCTTTCGGCACAAACCGCTCTCAGGAGCTCCCTGCGCTCGCCACAATGCTCTGTGTGCGAAGAAGCCGCTTCTTCGCCTGCGGGAGAATCGGCGAGCGGCAGCTTCCCAAAGGCGAAGATGCAAGCTGCAGCACACAGGCACAGTGTGGGCAGCCTTCAGACTTAGAGAAAACAGTACTTTACCACTCTCCTGCCTTTTCCATGGTTATTCTATTGGAAAAGAACGAGTTTTGGACAACTACCTTTCATTCTTGCCAAACTCTTTGCAGACCTCCGTGCAAGCTTTAGAACAAGATTTTGGATGTTTTCTTTCCTGGCAGAGTTTCTCCTTGCAAGATATGGTGGAAAAGCTTTTGGCTGAGTGTAGAGCGGCAAGACACGCAGAAGACGCAGATACGCAGCTCTCCGAAGCTAAGTGCCGGTCCCGGGCTTCTTTCGGCACAAACCGCTCTCAGGAGCTCCCTGCGCTCGCCACAATGCTCTGTGTGCGAAGAAGCCGCTTCTTCGCCTGCGGGAGAATCGGCGAGCGGCAGCTTCCCAAAGGCGAAGATGCAAGCTGCAGCACACAGGCACAGTGTGGGCAGCCTTCAGACTTAGAGAAAACAGTACTTTACCACTCTCCTGCCTTATCCATGGTTATTCTATTGGAAAAGAACGAGGTTTGGACAACTACCTTTCATTCTTGCCAAACTCTTTGCAGACCCCCGTGCAAGCTTTAGAACAAGTTTTTGGATGTTTTCTTTCCTGGCAGAGTTTCTCCTTGCAAGATATGCTGGAAAAGCTTTTTGCTGAGTGTAGAGCGGCAAGACACGCAGAAGACGCAGATACGCAGCTCTCCGAAGCTAAGTGCCGGTCCCGGGCTTCTTTCGGCACAAACCGCTCTCAGGAGCTCCCTGCGCTCGCCACAATGCTCTGTGTGCGAAGAAGCCGCTTCTTCGCCTCCGGGAGAATCGGCGAGCGGCAGCTTCCCAAAGGCGAAGATGCAAGCTGCAGCACGCAGGCACAGTGTGGGCAGCCTTCAGACTTAGAGAAAACAGTACTTTACCACTCTCCTGCCTTTTCCATGGTTATTCTATTGGAAAAGAACGAGTTTTGGACAACTACCTTTCATTCTTGCCAAACTCTTTGCAGACCCCCGTGCAAGCTTTAGAACAAGATTTTGGATGTTTTCTTTCCTGGCAGAGTTTCTCCTTGCAAGATATGGTGGAAAAGCTTTTGGCTGAGTGTAGAGCGGCAAGACACGCAGAAGACGCAGATACGCAGCTCTCCGAAGCTAAGTGCCGGTCCCGGGCTTCTTTCGGCACAAACCGCTCTCAGGAGCTCCCTGCGCTCGCCACAATGCTCTGTGTGCGAAGAAGCCGCTTCTTCGCCTCCGGGAGAATCGGCGAGCGGCAGCTTCCCAAAGGCGAAGATGCAAGCTGCAGCACACAGGCACAGTGTGGGCAGCCTTCAGACTTAGAGAAAACAGTACTTTACCACTCTCCTGCCTTTTCCATGGTTATTCTATTGGAAAAGAACGAGTTTTGGACAACTACCTTTCATTCTTGCCAAACTCTTTGCAGACCCCCGTGCAAGCTTTAGAACAAGATTTTGGATGTTTTCTTCCCTGGCAGAGTTTCTCCTTGCAAGATATGGTGAAAAAGCTTTTGGCTGAGTGTTGAGCGGCAAGACACGCAGAAGACACAGATACGCAGCTCTCCGAAGCTAAGTGCCGGTCCTGGGCTTCTTTCGGCACAAACCGCTCTCAGGAGCTCCCTGCGCTCGCCACAATGCTCTGTGTGCGAAGAAGCCGCTTCTTCGCCTCCGGGAGAATCGGCGAGCGGCAGCTTCCCAAAGGCGAAGATGCCAGCTGCAGCACACAGGCACAGTGTGGGCAGCCTTCAGACTTAGAGAAAACAGTACTTTACCACTCTCCTGCCTTATCCATGGTTATTCTATTGGAAAAGAACGAGTTTTGGACAACTACCTTTCATTCTTGCCAAACTCTTTGCAGACCCGCGTGCAAGCTTTAGAACAAGATTTTGGATGTTTTCTTTCCTGGCAGAGTTTCTCCTTGCAAGATATGGTGAAAAAGTTTTTGGCTGAGTGTTGAGCGGCAAGACACGCAGAAGACGCAGATACGCAGCTCTCCGAAGCTAAGTGCCGGTCCCGGGCTTCTTTCGGCACAAACCGCTCTCAGGAGCTCCCTGCGCTCGCCACAATGCTCTGTGTGTGAAGAAGCCGCTTCTTCGCCTCCGGGAGAATCGGCGAGCAGCAGCTTCCCAAAGGCGAAGATGCAAGCTGCAGCACACAGGCACAGTGTGGGCAGCCTTCAGACTTAGAGAAAACAGTACTTTACCACTCTCCTGCCTTTTCCATGGTTATTCTATTGGAAAAGAACGAGTTTTGGACAACTACCTTTCATTCTTGCCAAACTCTTTGCAGACCCCCGTGCAAGCTTTAGAACAAGATTTTGGATGTTTTCTTTCCTGGCAGAGTTTCTTCTTGCAAGATATGGTGGAAAAGCTTTTGGCTGAGTGTAGAGCGGCAAGACACGCAGAAGACGCAGATACGCAGCTCTCCGAAGCTAAGTGCCGGTCCCGGGCTTCTTTCGGCACAAACCGCTCTCAGGAGCTCCCTGCGCTCGCCACAATGCTCTGTGTGCGAAGAAGCCGCTTCTTCGCCTCCGGGAGAATCGGCGAGCGGCAGCTTCCCAAAGGCGAAGATGCAAGCTGCAGCACACAGGCACAGTGTGGGCAGCATTCAGACTTAGAGAAAACAGTACTTTACCACTCTCCTGCCTTTTCCATGGTTATTCTATTGGAAAAGAACGAGTTTTGGACAACTACCTTTCATTCTTGCCAAACTCTTTGCAGACCCCCGTGCAAGCTTTAGAACAAGATTTTGGATGTTTTCTTTCCTGGCAGAGTTTCTCCTTGCAAGATATGGTGGAAAAGCTTTTGGCTGAGTGTAGAGCGGCAAGACACGCAGAAGACACAGATACGCAGCTCTCCGAAGCTAAGTGCCGGTCCCGGGCTTCTTTCGGCACAAACCGCTCTCAGGAGCTCCCTGCGCTCGCCACAATGCTCTGTGTGCGAAGAAGCCGCTTCTTCGCCTCCGGGAGAATCGGCGAGCGGCAGCTTCCCAAAGGCGAAGATGCAAGCTGCAGCACACAGGCACAGTGTGGGCAGCCTTCAGACTTAGAGAAAACAGTACTTTACCACTCTCCTGCCTTTTCCATGGTTATTCTATTGGAAAAGAATGAGTTTTGGACAACTACCTTTCATTCTTGCCAAACTCTTTGCAGACCTCCGTGCAAGCTTTAGAACAAGATTTTGGATGTTTTCTTTCCTGGCAGAGTTTCTCCTTGCAAGATATGGTGGAAAAGCTTTTGGCTGAGTGTAGAGCGGCAAGACACGCAGAAGACGCAGATACGCAGCTCTCCGAAGCTAAGTGCCGGTCCCGGGCTTTTTTCGGCACAAACCGCTCTCAGGAGCTCCCTGCGCTCGCCACAATGCTCTGTGTGCGAAGAAGCCGCTTCTTCGCCTGCGGGAGAATCGGCGAGCGGCAGCTTCCCAAAGGCGAAGATGCAAGCTGCAGCACACAGGCACAGTGTGGGCAGCCTTCAGACTTAGAGAAAACAGTACTTTACCACTCTCCTGCCTTATCCATGGTTATTCTATTGGAAAAGAACGAGGTTTGGACAACTACCTTTCATTCTTGCCAAACTCTTTGCAGACCCCCGTGCAAGCTTTAGAACAAGTTTTTGGATGTTTTCTTTCCTGGCAGAGTTTCTCCTTGCAAGATATGGTGGAAAAGCTTTTTGCTGAGTGTAGAGCGGCAAGACACGCAGAAGACGCGGATACGCAGCTCTCCGAAGCTAAGTGCCGGTCCCGGGCTTCTTTCGGCACAAACCGCTCTCAGGAGCTCCCTGCGCTCGCCACAATGCTCTGTGTGCGAAGAAGCCGCTTCTTCGCCTGCGGGAGAATCGGCGAGCGGCAGCTTCCCAAAGGCGAAGATGCAAGCTGCAGCACACAGGCACAGTGTGGGCAGCATTCAGACTTAGAGAAAACAGTACTTTACCACTCTCCTGCCTTTTCCATGGTTATTCTATTGGAAAAGAACGAGTTTTGGACAACTACCTTTCATTCTTGCCAAACTCTTTGCAGACCCCCGTGCAAGCTTTAGAACAAGATTTTGGATGTTTTCTTTCCTGGCAGAGTTTCTCCTTGCAAGATATGGTGGAAAAGCTTTTGGCTGAGTGTAGAGCGGCAAGACACGCAGAAGACGCAGATACGCAGCTCTCCGAAGCTAAGTGCCGGTCCCGGGCTTCTTTCGGCACAAACCGCTCTCAGGAGCTCCCTACGCTCGCCACAATGCTCTGTGTGCGAAGAAGCCGCTTCTTCGCCTCCGGGAGAATCGGCGAGCGGCAGCTTCGCAAAGGCGAAGATGCAAGCTGCACCACACAGGCACAGTGTGGGCAGCCTTCAGACTTAGAGAAAACAGTACTTTACCACTCTCCTGCCTTTTCCATGGTTATTCTATTGGAAAAGAACGAGTTTTGGACAACTACCTTTCATTCTTGCCAAACTCTTTGCAGACCCCCGTGCAAGCTTTAGAACAAGATTTTGGATGTTTTCTTCCCTGGCAGAGTTTCTCCTTGCAAGATATGGTGAAAAAGCTTTTGGCTGAGTGTTGAGCGGCAAGACACGCAGAAGACACAGATACGCAGCTCTCCGAAGCTAAGTGCCGGTCCTGGGCTTCTTTCGGCACAAACCGCTCTCAGGAGCTCCCTGCGCTCGCCACAATGCTCTGTGTGTGAAGAAGCCGCTTCTTCGCCTCCGGGAGAATCGGCGAGCGGCAGCTTCCCAAAGGCGAAGATGCCAGCTGCAGCACACAGGCACAGTGTGGGCAGCCTTCAGACTTAGAGAAAACAGTACTTTACCACTCTCCTGCCTTATCCATGTTTATTCTATTGGAAAAGAACGAGTTTTGGACAACTACCTTTCATTCTTGCCAAACTCTTTGCAGACCCCCGTGCAAGCTTTAGAACAAGATTTTGGATGTTTTCTTCCCTGGCAGAGTTTCTCCTTGCAAGATATGGTGAAAAAGTTTTTGGCTGAGTGTAGAGCGGCAAGACACGCAGAAGACGCAGATACGCAGCTCTCCGAAGCTAAGTGCCAGTCCCGGGCTTCTTTCGGCACAAACCGCTCTCAGGAGCTCCCTGCGCTCGCCACAATGCTCTGTGTGTGAAGAAGCCGCTTCTTCGCCTCCGGGAGAATCGGCGAGCGGCAGCTTCCCAAAGGCGAAGATGCAAGCTGCAGCACACAGGCACAGTGTGGGCAGCCTTCAGACTTAGAGAAAACAGTACTTTACCACTCTCCTGCCTTTTCCATGGTTATTCTATTGGAAAAGAACGAGTTTTGGACAACTACCTTTCATTCTTGCCAAACTCTTTGCAGACCCCCGTGCAAGCTTTAGAAGAAGATTTTGGATGTTTTCTTTCCTGGCAGAGTTTCTTCTTGCAAGATATGGTGGAAAAGCTTTTGGCTGAGTGTAGAGCGGCAAGACACGCAGAAGACGCAGATAGGCAGCTCTCCGAAGCTAAGTGCCGGTCCCGGGCTTCTTTCGGCACAAACCGCTCTCAGGAGCTCCCTGCGCTCGCCACAATGCTCTGTGTGCGAAGAAGCCGCTTCTTCGCCTCCGGGAGAATCGGCGAGCGGCAGCTTCCCAAAGGCGAAGATGCAAGCTGCAGCACACAGGCACAGTGTGGGCAGCATTCAGACTTAGAGAAAACAGTACTTTACCACTCTCCTGCCTTTTCCATGGTTATTCTATTGGAAAAGAACGAGTTTTGGACAACTACCTTTCATTCTTGCCAAACTCTTTGCAGACCCCCGTGCAAGCTTTAGAACAAGATTTTGGATGTTTTCTTTCCTGGCAGAGTTTCTCCTTGCAAGATATGGTGGAAAAGCTTTTTGCTGAGTGTAGAGCGGCAAGACACGCAGAAGACGCAGATACGCAGCTCTCCGAAGCTAAGTGCCGGTCCCGGGCTTCTTTCGGCACAAACCGCTCTCAGGAGCTCCCTGCGCTCGCCACAATGCTCTGTGTGCGAAGAAGCCGCTTCTTCGCCTCCGGGAGAATCGGCGAGCGGCAGCTTCCCAAAGGCGAAGATGCAAGCTGCAGCACACAGGCACAGTGTGGGCAGCCTTCAGACTTAGAGAAAACAGTACTTTACCACTCTCCTGCCTTTTCCATGGTTATTATATTGGAAAAGAACGAGTTTTGGACAACTACCTTTCATTCTTGCCAAACTCTTTGCAGACCCGCGTGCAAGCTTTAGAACAAGATTTTGGATGTTTTCTTTCCTGGCAGAGTTTCTCCTTGCAAGATATGGTGGAAAAGCTTTTGGCTGAGTGTAGAGCGGCAAGACACGCAGAAGACGCAGATACGCAGCTCTCCGAAGCTAAGTGCCGGTCCCGGGCTTCTTTCGGCACAAACCGCTCTCAGGAGCTCCCTGCGCTCGCCACAATGCTCTGTGTGCGAAGAAGCCGCTTCTTCGCCTCCGGGAGAATCGGCGAGCGGCAGCTTCCCAAAGGCGAAGATGCAAGCTGCAGCACACAGGCACAGTGTGGGCAGCATTCAGACTTAGAGAAAACAGTACTTTACCACTCTCCTGCCTTTTCCATGGTTATTCTATTGGAAAAGAACGAGTTTTGGACAACTACCTTTCATTCTTGCCAAACTCTTTGCAGACCCCCGTGCAAGCTTTAGAACAAGATTTTGGATGTTTTCTTTCCTGGCAGAGTTTCTCCTTGCAAGATATGGTGGAAAAGCTTTTTGCTGAGTGTAGAGCGGCAAGACACGCAGAAGACGCAGATACGCAGCTCTCCGAAGCTAAGTGCCGGTCCCGGGCTTCTTTCGGCACAAACCGCTCTCAGGAGCTCCCTGCGCTCGCCACAATGCTCTGTGTGCGAAGAAGCCGCTTCTTCGCCTCCGGGAGAATCGGCGAGCGGCAGCTTCCCAAAGGCGAAGATGCAAGCTGCAGCACACAGGCACAGTGTGGGCAGCCTTCAGACTTAGAGAAAACAGTACTTTACCACTCTCCTGCCTTTTCCATGGTTATTCTATTGGAAAAGAACGAGTTTTGGACAACTACCTTTCATTCTTGCCAAACTCTTTGCAGACCTCCGTGCAAGCTTTAGAACAAGATTTTGGATGTTTTCTTTCCTGGCAGAGTTTCTCCTTGCAAGATATGGTGGAAAAGCTTTTGGCTGAGTGTAGAGCGGCAAGACACGCAGAAGACGCAGATACGCAGCTCTCCGAAGCTAAGTGCCGGTCCCGGGCTTCTTTCGGCACAAACCGCTCTCAGGAGCTCCCTGCGCTCGCCACAATGCTCTGTGTGCGAAGAAGCCGCTTCTTCGCCTGCGGGAGAATCGGCGAGCGGCAGCTTCCCAAAGGCGAAGATGCAAGCTGCAGCACACAGGCACAGTGTGGGCAGCCTTCAGACTTAGAGAAAACAGTACTTTACCACTCTCCTGCCTTATCCATGTTTATTCTATTGGAAAAGAACGAGGTTTGGACAACTACCTTTCATTCTTGCCAAACTCTTTGCAGACCCCCGTGCAAGCTTTAGAACAAGTTTTTGGATGTTTTCTTTCCTGGCAGAGTTTCTCCTTGCAAGATATGGTGGAAAAGCTTTTTGCTGAGTGTAGAGCGGCAAGACACGCAGAAGACGCGGATACGCAGCTCTCCGAAGCTAAGTGCCGGTCCCGGGCTTCTTTCGGCACAAACCGCTCTCAGGAGCTCCCTGCGCTCGCCACAATGCTCTGTGTGCGAAGAAGCCGCTTCTTCGCCTCCGGGAGAATCGGCGAGCGGCAGCTTCCCAAAGGCGAAGATGCAAGCTGCAGCACACAGGCACAGTGTGGGCAGCATTCAGACTTAGAGAAAACAGTACTTTACCACTCTCCTGCCTTTTCCATGGTTATTCTATTGGAAAAGAACGAGTTTTGGACAACTACCTTTCATTCTTGCCAAACTCTTTGCAGACCCCCGTGCAAGCTTTAGAACAAGATTTTGGATGTTTTCTTTCCTGGCAGAGTTTCTCCTTGCAAGATATGGTGGAAAAGCTTTTTGCTGAGTGTAGAGCGGCAAGACACGCAGAAGACGCAGATACGCAGCTCTCCGAAGCTAAGTGCCGGTCCCGGGCTTCTTTCGGCACAAACCGCTCTCAGGAGCTCCCTGCGCTCGCCACAATGCTCTGTGTGCGAAGAAGCCGCTTCTTCGCCTGCGGGAGAATCGGCGAGCGGCAGCTTCCCAAAGGCGAAGATGCAAGCTGCAGCACACAGGCACAATGTGGGCAGCCTTCAGACTTAGAGAAAACAGTACTTTACCACTCTCCTGCCTTATCCATGGTTATTCTATTGGAAAAGAACGAGTTTTGGACAACTACCTTTCATTCTTGCCAAACTCTTTGCAGACCCCCGTGCAAGCTTTAGAACAAGATTTTGGATGTTTTCTTCCCTGGCAGAGTTTCTCCTTGCAAGATATGGTGAAAAAGTTTTTGGCTGAGTGTTGAGCGGCAAGACACGCAGAAGACGCAGATACGCAGCTCTCCGAAGCTAAGTGCCGGTCCCGGGCTTCTTTCGGCACAAACCGCTCTCAGGAGCTCCCTGCGCTCGCCACAATGCTCTGTGTGTGAAGAAGCCGCTTCTTCGCCTCCGGGAGAATCGGCGAGCGGCAGCTTCCCAAAGGCGAAGATGCAAGCTGCAGCACACAGGCACAGTGTGGGCAGCCTTCAGACTTAGAGAAAACAGTACTTTACCACTCTCCTGCCTTTTCCATGGTTATTCTATTGGAAAAGAACGAGTTTTGGACAACTACCTTTCATTCTTGCCAAACTCTTTGCAGACCCCCGTGCAAGCTTTAGAACAAGATTTTGGATGTTTTCTTCCCTGGCAGAGTTTCTCCTTGCAAGATATGGTGAAAAAGCTTTTGGCTGAGTGTAGAGCGGCAAGACACGCAGAAGACACAGATACGCAGCTCTCCGAAGCTAAGTGCCGGTCCTGGGCTTCTTTCGGCACAAACCGCTCTCAGGAGCTCCCTGCGCTCGCCACAATGCTCTGTGTGTGAAGAAGCCGCTTCTTCGCCTCCGGGAGAATCGGCGAGCGGCAGCTTCCCAAAGGCGAAAATGCCAGCTGCAGCACACAGGCACAGTGTGGGCAGCCTTCAGACTTAGAGAAAACAGTACTTTACCACTCTCCTGCCTTATCCATGTTTATTCTATTGGAAAAGAACGAGTTTTGGACAACTACCTTTCATTCTTGCCAAACTCTTTGCAGACCCGCGTGCAAGCTTTAGAACAAGATTTTGGATGTTTTCTTCCCTGGCAGAGTTTCTCCTTGCAAGATATGGTGAAAAAGTTTTTGGCTGAGTGTTGAGCGGCAAGACACGCAGAAGACGCAGATACGCAGCTCTCCGAAGCTAAGTGCCGGTCCCGGGCTTCTTTCGGCACAAACCGCTCTCAGGAGCTCCCTGCGCTCGCCACAATGCTCTGTGTGTGAAGAAGCCGCTTCTTCGCCTCCGGGAGAATCGGCGAGCGGCAGCTTCCCAAAGGCGAAGATGCAAGCTGCAGCACACAGGCACAGTGTGGGCAGCCTTCAGACTTAGAGAAAACAGTACTTTACCACTCTCCTGCCTTTTCCATGGTTATTCTATTGGAAAAGAACGAGTTTTGGACAACTACCTTTCATTCTTGCCAAACTCTTTGCAGACCCCCGTGCAAGCTTTAGAACAAGATTTTGGATGTTTTCTTTCCTGGCAGAGTTTCTTCTTGCAAGATATGGTGGAAAAGCTTTTGGCTGAGTGTAGAGCGGCAAGACACGCAGAAGACGCAGATACGCAGCTCTCCGAAGCTAAGTGCCGGTCCCGGGCTTCTTTCGGCACAAACCGCTCTCAGGAGCTCCCTGCGCTCGCCACAATGCTCTGTGTGCGAAGAAGCCGCTTCTTCGCCTCCGGGAGAATCGGCGAGCGGCAGCTTCCCAAAGGCGAAGATGCAAGCTGCAGCACGCAGGCACAGTGTGGGCAGCCTTCAGACTTAGAGAAAACAGTACTTTACCACTCTCCTGCCTTTTCCATGGTTATTCTATTGGAAAAGAACGAGTTTTGGACAACTACCTTTCATTCTTGCCAAACTCTTTGCAGACCCCCGTGCAAGCTTTAGAACAAGGTTTTGGATGTTTTCTTTCCTGGCAGAGTTTCTCCTTGCAAGATATGGTGGAAAAGCTTTTGGCTGAGTGTAGAGCGGCAAGACACGCAGAAGACGCAGATACGCAGCTCTCCGAAGCTAAGTGCCGGTCCCGGGCTTCTTTCGGCACAAACCGCTCTCAGGAGCTCCCTGCGCTCGCCACAATGCTCTGTGTGCGAAGAAGCCGCTTCTTCGCCTCCGGGAGAATCGGCGAGCGGCAGCTTCCCAAAGGCGAAGATGCAAGCTGCAGCACACAGGCACAGTGTGGGCAGCCTTCAGACTTAGAGAAAACAGTACTTTACCACTCTCCTGCCTTTTCCATGGTTATTCTATTGGAAAAGAACGAGTTTTGGACAACTACCTTTCATTCTTGCCAAACTCTTTGCAGACCCCCGTGCAAGCTTTAGAACAAGATTTTGGATGTTTTCTTCCCTGGCAGAGTTTCTCCTTGCAAGATATGGTGAAAAAGCTTTTGGCTGAGTGTTGAGCGGCAAGACACGCAGAAGACACAGATACGCAGCTCTCCGAAGCTAAGTGCCGGTCCTGGGCTTCTTTCGGCACAAACCGCTCTCAGGAGCTCCCTGCGCTCGCCACAATGCTCTGTGTGTGAAGAAGCCGCTTCTTCGCCTCCGGGAGAATCGGCGAGCGGCAGCTTCCCAAAGGCGAAGATGCCAGCTGCAGCACACAGGCACAGTGTGGGCAGCCTTCAGACTTAGAGAAAACAGTACTTTACCACTCTCCTGCCTTTTCCATGGTTATTCTATTGGAAAAGAACGAGTTTTGGACAACTACCTTTCATTCTTGCCAAACTCTTTGCAGACCCCCGTGCAAGCTTTAGAACAAGATTTTGGATGTTTTCTTTCCTGGCAGAGTTTCTTCTTGCAAGATATGGTGGAAAAGCTTTTGGCTGAGTGTAGAGCGGCAAGACACGCAGAAGACGCAGATAGGCAGCTCTCCGAAGCTAAGTGCCGGTCCCGGGCTTCTTTCGGCACAAACCGCTCTCAGGAGCTCCCTGCGCTCGCCACAATGCTCTGTGTGCGAAGAAGCCGCTTCTTCGCCTCCGGGAGAATCGGCGAGCGGCAGCTTCCCAAAGGCGAAGATGCAAGCTGCAGCACACAGGCACAGTGTGGGCAGCATTCAGACTTAGAGAAAACAGTACTTTACCACTCTCCTGCCTTTTCCATGGTTATTCTATTGGAAAAGAACGAGTTTTGGACAACTACCTTTCATTCTTGCCAAACTCTTTGCAGACCCCCGTGCAAGCTTTAGAAGAAGATTTTGGATGTTTTCTTTCCTGGCAGAGTTTCTCCTTGCAAGATATGGTGGAAAAGCTTTTTGCTGAGTGTAGAGCGGCAAGACACGCAGAAGACGCAGATACGCAGCTCTCCGAAGCTAAGTGCCGGTCCCGGGCTTCTTTCGGCACAAACCGCTCTCAGGAGCTCCCTGCGCTCGCCACAATGCTCTGTGTGCGAAGAAGCCGCTTCTTCGCCTCCGGGAGAATCGGCGAGCGGCAGCTTCCCAAAGGCGAAGATGCAAGCTGCAGCACACAGGCACAGTGTGGGCAGCCTTCAGACTTAGAGAAAACAGTACTTTACCACTCTCCTGCCTTTTCCATGGTTATTCTATTGGAAAAGAACGAGTTTTGGACAACTACCTTTCATTCTTGCCAAACTCTTTGCAGACCTCCGTGCAAGCTTTAGAACAAGATTTTGGATGTTTTCTTTCCTGGCAGAGTTTCTCCTTGCAAGATATGGTGGAAAAGCTTTTGGCTGAGTGTAGAGCGGCAAGACACGCAGAAGACGCAGATACGCAGCTCTCCGAAGCTAAGTGCCGGTCCCGGGCTTCTTTCGGCACAAACCGCTCTCAGGAGCTCCCTGCGCTCGCCACAATGCTCTGTGTGCGAAGAAGCCGCTTCTTCGCCTGCGGGAGAATCGGCGAGCGGCAGCTTCCCAAAGGCGAAGATGCAAGCTGCAGCACACAGGCACAGTGTGGGCAGCCTTCAGACTTAGAGAAAACAGTACTTTACCACTCTCCTGCCTTTTCCATGGTTATTCTATTGGAAAAGAACGAGTTTTGGACAACTACCTTTCATTCTTGCCAAACTCTTTGCAGACCCCCGTGCAAGCTTTAGAACAAGATTTTGGATGTTTTCTTTCCTGGCAGAGTTTCTTCTTGCAAGATATGGTGGAAAACCTTTTTGCTGAGTGTAGAGCGGCAAGACACGCAGAAGACGCAGATACGCAGCTCTCCGAAGCTAAGTGCCGGTCCCGGGCTTCTTTCGGCACAAACCGCTCTCAGGAGCTCCCCGCGCTCGCCACAATGCTCTGTGTGCGAAGAAGCCGCTTCTTCGCCTGCGGGAGAATCGGCGAGCGGCAGCTTCCCAAAGGCGAAGATGCAAGCTGCAGCACACAGGCACAGTGTGGGCAGCCTTCAGACTTAGAGAAAACAGTACTTTACCACTCTCCTGCCTTTTCCATGGTTATTCTATTGGAAAAGAACGAGTTTTGGACAACTACCTTTCATTCTTGCCAAACTCTTTGCAGACCCCCGTGCAAGCTTTAGAACAAGGTTTTGGATGTTTTCTTTCCTGGCAGAGTTTCTCCTTGCAAGATATGGTGGAAAAGCTTTTTGCTGAGTGTAGAGCGGCAAGACACGCAGAAGACGCAGATACGCAGCTCTCCGAAGCTAAGTGCCGGTCCCGGGCTTCTTTCGGCACAAACCGCTCTCAGGAGCTCCCTGCGCTCGCCACAATGCTCTGTGTGCGAAGAAGCCGCTTCTTCGCCTCCGGGAGAATCGGCGAGCGGCAGCTTCCCAAAGGCGAAGATGCAAGCTGCAGCACACAGGCACAGTGTGGGCAGCCTTCAGACTTAGAGAAAACAGTACTTTACCACTCTCCTGCCTTTTCCATGGTTATTCTATTGGAAAAGAACGAGTTTTGGACAACTACCTTTCATTCTTGCCAAACTCTTTGCAGACCCCCGTGCAAGCTTTAGAACAAGATTTTGGATGTTTTCTTTCCTGGCAGAGTTTCTCCTTGCAAGATATGGTGGAAAAGCTTTTGGCTGAGTGTAGAGCGGCAAGACACGCAGAAGACGCAGATACGCAGCTCTCCGAAGCTAAGTGCCGGTCCCGGGCTTCTTTCGGCACAAACCGCTCTCAGGAGCTCCCTGCGCTCGCCACAATGCTCTCTGGGCGAAGAAGCCGCTTCTTCGCCTCCGGGAGAATCGGCGAGCGGCAGCTTCCCAAAGGCGAAGATGCAAGCTGCAGCACGCAGGCACAGTGTGGGCAGCCTTCAGACTTAGAGAAAACAGTACTTTACCACTCTCCTGCCTTTTCCATGGTTATTCTATTGGAAAAGAACGAGTTTTGGACAACTACCTTTCATTCTTGCCAAACTCTTTGCAGACCCCCGTGCAAGCTTTAGAACAAGATTTTGGATGTTTTCTTTCCTGGCAGAGTTTCTCCTTGCAAGATATGGTGGAAAAGCTTTTGGCTGAGTGTAGAGCGGCAAGACACGCAGAAGACGCAGATACGCAGCTCTCCGAAGCTAAGTGCCGGTCCCGGGCTTCTTTCGGCACAAACCGCTCTCAGGAGCTCCCTGCGCTCGCCACAATGCTCTGTGTGCGAAGAAGCCGCTTCTTCGCCTCCGGGAGAATCGGCGAGCGGCAGCTTCCCAAAGGCGAAGATGCAAGCTGCAGCACACAGGCACAGTGTGGGCAGCCTTCAGACTTAGAGAAAACAGTACTTTACCACTCTCCTGCCTTTTCCATGGTTATTCTATTGGAAAAGAACGAGTTTTGGACAACTACCTTTCATTCTTGCCAAACTCTTTGCAGACCCCCGTGCAAGCTTTAGAACAAGATTTTGGATGTTTTCTTTCCTGGCAGAGTTTCTCCTTGCAAGATATGGTGGAAAAGCTTTTGGCTGAGTGTAGAGCGGCAAGACACGCAGAAGACGCAGATACGCAGCTCTCCGAAGCTAAGTGCCGGTCCCGGGCTTCTTTCGGCACAAACCGCTCTCAGGAGCTCCCTGCGCTCGCCACAATGCTCTGTGTGCGAAGAAGCCGCTTCTTCGCCTCCGGGAGAATCGGCGAGCGGCAGCTTCCCAAAGGCGAAGATGCAAGCTGCAGCACGCAGGCACAGTGTGGGCAGCCTTCAGACTTAGAGAAAACAGTACTTTACCACTCTCCTGCCTTTTCCATGGTTATTCTATTGGAAAAGAACGAGTTTTGGACAACTACCTTTCATTCTTGCCAAACTCTTTGCAGACCCCCGTGCAAGCTTTAGAACAAGATTTTGGATGTTTTCTTTCCTGGCAGAGTTTCTCCTTGCAAGATATGGTGGAAAAGCTTTTGGCTGAGTGTAGAGCGGCAAGACACGCAGAAGACGCAGATACGCAGCTCTCCGAAGCTAAGTGCCGGTCCCGGGCTTCTTTCGGCACAAACCGCTCTCAGGAGCTCCCTGCGCTCGCCACAATGCTCTGTGTGCGAAGAAGCCGCTTCTTCGCCTCCGGGAGAATCGGCGAGCGGCAGCTTCCCAAAGGCGAAGATGCAAGCTGCAGCACACAGGCACAGTGTGGGCAGCCTTCAGACTTAGAGAAAACAGTACTTTACCACTCTCCTGCCTTTTCCATGGTTATTCTATTGGAAAAGAACGAGTTTTGGACAACTACCTTTCATTCTTGCCAAACTCTTTGCAGACCCCCGTGCAAGCTTTAGAACAAGATTTTGGATGTTTTCTTTCCTGGCAGAGTTTCTCCTTGCAAGATATGGTGGAAAAGCTTTTGGCTGAGTGTAGAGCGGCAAGACACGCAGAAGACGCAGATACGCAGCTCTCCGAAGCTAAGTGCCGGTCCCGGGCTTCTTTCGGCACAAACCGCTCTCAGGAGCTCCCTGCGCTCGCCACAATGCTCTGTGTGCGAAGAAGCCGCTTCTTCGCCTCCGGGAGAATCGGCGAGCGGCAGCTTCCCAAAGGCGAAGATGCAAGCTGCAGCACGCAGGCACAGTGTGGGCAGGCTTCAGACTTAGAGAAAACAGTACTTTACCACTCTCCTGCCTTTTCCATGGTTATTCTATTGGAAAAGAACGAGTTTTGGACAACTACCTTTCATTCTTGCCAAACTCTTTGCAGACCCCCGTGCAAGCTTTAGAACAAGATTTTGGATGTTTTCTTCCCTGGCAGAGTTTCTCCTTGCAAGATATGGTGAAAAAGCTTTTGGCTGAGTGTAGAGCGGCAAGACACGCAGAAGACACAGATACGCAGCTCTCCGAAGCTAAGTGCCGGTCCTGGGCTTCTTTCGGCACAAACCGCTCTCAGGAGCTCCCTGCGCTCGCCACAATGCTCTGTGTGTGAAGAAGCCGCTTCTTCGCCTCCGGGAGAATCGGTGAGCGGCAGCTTCCCAAAGGCGAAGATGCCAGCTGCAGCACACAGGCACAGTGTGGGCAGCCTTCAGACTTAGAGAAAACAGTACTTTACCACTCTCCTGCCTTATCCATGGTTATTCTATTGGAAAAGAACGAGTTTTGGACAACTACCTTTCATTCTTGCCAAACTCTTTGCAGACCCGCGTGCAAGCTTTAGAACAAGATTTTGGATGTTTTCTTCCCTGGCAGAGTTTCTCCTTGCAAGATATGGTGAAAAAGTTTTTGGCTGAGTGTTGAGCGGCAAGACACGCAGAAGACGCAGATACGCAGCTCTCCGAAGCTAAGTGCCGGTCCCGGGCTTCTTTCGGCACAAACCGCTCTCAGGAGCTCCCTGCGCTCGCCACAATGCTCTGTGTGCGAAGAAGCCGCTTCTTCGCCTCCGGGAGAATCGGCGAGCGGCAGCTTCCCAAAGGCGAAGATGCAAGCTGCAGCACACAGGCACAGTGTGGGCAGCCTTCAGACTTAGAGAAAACAGTACTTTACCACTCTCCTGCCTTTTCCATGGTTATTCTATTGGAAAAGAACGAGTTTTGGACAACTACCTTTCATTCTTGCCAAACTCTTTGCAGACCCCCGTGCAAGCTTTAGAACAAGATTTTGGATGTTTTCTTTCCTGGCAGAGTTTCTTCTTGCAAGATATGGTGGAAAAGCTTTTGGCTGAGTGTAGAGCGGCAAGACACGCAGAAGACGCAGATACGCAGCTCTCCGAAGCTAAGTGCCGGTCCCGGGCTTCTTTCGGCACAAACCGCTCTCAGGAGCTCCCTGCGCTCGCCACAATGCTCTGTGTGCGAAGAAGCCGCTTCTTCGCCTCCGGGAGAATCGGCGAGCGGCAGCTTCCCAAAGGCGAAGATGCAAGCTGCAGCACACAGGCACAGTGTGGGCAGCATTCAGACTTAGAGAAAACAGTACTTTACCACTCTCCTGCCTTTTCCATGGTTATTCTATTGGAAAAGAACGAGTTTTGGACAACTACCTTTCATTCTTGCCAAACTCTTTGCAGACCCCCGTGCAAGCTTTAGAAGAAGATTTTGGATGTTTTCTTTCCTGGCAGAGTTTCTCCTTGCAAGATATGGTGGAAAAGCTTTTTGCTGAGTGTAGAGCGGCAAGACACGCAGAAGACGCAGATACGCAGCTCTCCGAAGCTAAGTGCCGGTCCTGGGCTTCTTTCGGCACAAACCGCTCTCAGGAGCTCCCTGCGCTCGCCACAATGCTCTGTGTGCGAAGAAGCCGCTTCTTCGCCTCCGGGAGAATCGGCGAGCGGCAGCTTCCCAAAGGCGAAGATGCAAGCTGCAGCACACAGGCACAGTGTGGGCAGCCTTCAGACTTAGAGAAAACAGTACTTTACCACTCTCCTGCCTTTTCCATGGTTATTCTATTGGAAAAGAACGAGTTTTGGACAACTACCTTTCATTCTTGCCAAACTCTTTGCAGACCTCCGTGCAAGCTTTAGAACAAGATTTTGGATGTTTTCTTTCCTGGCAGAGTTTTTCCTTGCAAGATATGGTGGAAAAGCTTTTGGCTGAGTGTAGAGCGGCAAGACACGCAGAAGACGCAGATACGCAGCTCTCCGAAGCTAAGTGCCGGTCCCGGGCTTCTTTCGGCACAAACCGCTCTCAGGAGCTCCCTGCGCTCGCCACAATGCTCTGTGTGCGAAGAAGCCGCTTCTTCGCCTCCGGGAGAATCGGCGAGCGGCAGCTTCCCAAAGGCGAAGATGCAAGCTGCAGCACACAGGCACAGTGTGGGCAGCCTTCAGACTTAGAGAAAACAGTACTTTACCACTCTCCTGCCTTATCCATGGTTATTCTATTGGAAAAGAACGAGTTTTGGACAACTACCTTTCATTCTTGCCAAACTCTTTGCAGACCCCCGTGCAAGCTTTAGAACAAGTTTTTGGATGTTTTCTTTCCTGGCAGAGTTTCTCCTTGCAAGATATGGTGGAAAAGCTTTTTGCTGAGTGTAGAGCGGCAAGACACGCAGAAGACGCAGATACGCAGCTCTCCGAAGCTAAGTGCCGGTCCCGGGCTTCTTTCGGCACAAACCGCTCTCAGGAGCTCCCTGCGCTCGCCACAATGCTCTGTGTGCGAAGAAGCCGCTTCTTCGCCTGCGGGAGAATCGGCGAGCGGCAGCTTCCCAAAGGCGAAGATGCAAGCTGCAGCACACAGGCACAATGTGGGCAGCCTTCAGACTTAGAGAAAACAGTACTTTACCACTCTCCTGCCTTATCCATGGTTATTATATTGGAAAAGAACGAGTTTTGGACAACTACCTTTCATTCTTGCCAAACTCTTTGCAGACCCCCGTGCAAGCTTTAGAACAAGATTTTGGATGTTTTCTTCCCTGGCAGAGTTTCTCCTTGCAAGATATGGTGAAAAAGTTTTTGGCTGAGTGTTGAGCGGCAAGACACGCAGAAGACGCAGATACGCAGCTCTCCGAAGCTAAGTGCCGGTCCCGGGCTTCTTTCGGCACAAACCGCTCTCAGGAGCTCCCTGCGCTCGCCACAATGCTCTGTGTGTGAAGAAGCCGCTTCTTCGCCTCCGGGAGAATCGGCGAGCGGCAGCTTCCCAAAGGCGAAGATGCAAGCTGCAGCACACAGGCACAGTGTGGGCAGCCTTCAGACTTAGAGAAAACAGTACTTTACCACTCTCCTGCCTTTTCCATGGTTATTCTATTGGAAAAGAACGAGTTTTGGACAACTACCTTTCATTCTTGCCAAACTCTTTGCAGACCCCCGTGCAAGCTTTAGAACAAGATTTTGGATGTTTTCTTCCCTGGCAGAGTTTCTCCTTGCAAGATATGGTGAAAAAGCTTTTGGCTGAGTGTAGAGCGGCAAGACACGCAGAAGACACAGATACGCAGCTCTCCGAAGCTAAGTGCCGGTCCTGGGCTTCTTTCGGCACAAACCGCTCTCAGGAGCTCCCTGCGCTCGCCACAATGCTCTGTGTGTGAAGAAGCCGCTTCTTCGCCTCCGGGAGAATCGGCGAGCGGCAGCTTCCCAAAGGCGAAAATGCCAGCTGCAGCACACAGGCACAGTGTGGGCAGCCTTCAGACTTAGAGAAAACAGTACTTTACCACTCTCCTGCCTTATCCATGTTTATTCTATTGGAAAAGAACGAGTTTTGGACAACTACCTTTCATTCTTGCCAAACTCTTTGCAGACCCGCGTGCAAGCTTTAGAACAAGATTTTGGATGTTTTCTTCCCTGGCAGAGTTTCTCCTTGCAAGATATGGTGAAAAAGTTTTTGGCTGAGTGTTGAGCGGCAAGACACGCAGAAGACGCAGATACGCAGCTCTCCGAAGCTAAGTGCCGGTCCCGGGCTTCTTTCGGCACAAACCGCTCTCAGGAGCTCCCTGCGCTCGCCACAATGCTCTGTGTGTGAAGAAGCCGCTTCTTCGCCTCCGGGAGAATCGGCGAGCGGCAGCTTCCCAAAGGCGAAGATGCAAGCTGCAGCACACAGGCACAGTGTGGGCAGCCTTCAGACTTAGAGAAAACAGTACTTTACCACTCTCCTGCCTTTTCCATGGTTATTCTATTGGAAAAGAACGAGTTTTGGACAACTACCTTTCATTCTTGCCAAACTCTTTGCAGACCCCCGTGCAAGCTTTAGAACAAGATTTTGGATGTTTTCTTTCCTGGCAGAGTTTCTTCTTGCAAGATATGGTGGAAAAGCTTTTGGCTGAGTGTAGAGCGGCAAGACACGCAGAAGACGCAGATACGCAGCTCTCCGAAGCTAAGTGCCGGTCCCGGGCTTCTTTCGGCACAAACCGCTCTCAGGAGCTCCCTGCGCTCGCCACAATGCTCTGTGTGCGAAGAAGCCGCTTCTTCGCCTCCGGGAGAATCGGCGAGCGGCAGCTTCCCAAAGGCGAAGATGCAAGCTGCAGCACACAGGCACAGTGTGGGCAGCCTTCAGACTTAGAGAAAACAGTACTTTACCACTCTCCTGCCTTTTCCATGGTTATTCTATTGGAAAAGAACGAGTTTTGGACAACTACCTTTCATTCTTGCCAAACTCTTTGCAGACCCCCGTGCAAGCTTTAGAACAAGGTTTTGGATGTTTTCTTTCCTGGCAGAGTTTCTCCTTGCAAGATATGGTGGAAAAGCTTTTGGCTGAGTGTAGAGCGGCAAGACACGCAGAAGACGCAGATACGCAGCTCTCCGAAGCTAAGTGCCGGTCCCGGGCTTCTTTCGGCACAAACCGCTCTCAGGAGCTCCCTGCGCTCGCCACAATGCTCTGTGTGCGAAGAAGCCGCTTCTTCGCCTCCGGGAGAATCGGCGAGCGGCAGCTTCCCAAAGGCGAAGATGCAAGCTGCAGCACACAGGCACAGTGTGGGCAGCCTTCAGACTTAGAGAAAACAGTACTTTACCACTCTCCTGCCTTTTCCATGGTTATTCTATTGGAAAAGAACGAGTTTTGGACAACTACCTTTCATTCTTGCCAAACTCTTTGCAGACCCCCGTGCAAGCTTTAGAACAAGATTTTGGATGTTTTCTTCCCTGGCAGAGTTTCTCCTTGCAAGATATGGTGAAAAAGCTTTTGGCTGAGTGTTGAGCGGCAAGACACGCAGAAGACACAGATACGCAGCTCTCCGAAGCTAAGTGCCGGTCCTGGGCTTCTTTCGGCACAAACCGCTCTCAGGAGCTCCCTGCGCTCGCCACAATGCTCTGTGTGTGAAGAAGCCGCTTCTTCGCCTCCGGGAGAATCGGCGAGCGGCAGCTTCCCAAAGGCGAAGATGCCAGCTGCAGCACACAGGCACAGTGTGGGCAGCCTTCAGACTTAGAGAAAACAGTACTTTACCACTCTCCTGCCTTTTCCATGGTTATTCTATTGGAAAAGAACGAGTTTTGGACAACTACCTTTCATTCTTGCCAAACTCTTTGCAGACCCCCGTGCAAGCTTTAGAACAAGATTTTGGATGTTTTCTTTCCTGGCAGAGTTTCTTCTTGCAAGATATGGTGGAAAAGCTTTTGGCTGAGTGTAGAGCGGCAAGACACGCAGAAGACGCAGATAGGCAGCTCTCCGAAGCTAAGTGCCGGTCCCGGGCTTCTTTCGGCACAAACCGCTCTCAGGAGCTCCCTGCGCTCGCCACAATGCTCTGTGTGCGAAGAAGCCGCTTCTTCGCCTCCGGGAGAATCGGCGAGCGGCAGCTTCCCAAAGGCGAAGATGCAAGCTGCAGCACACAGGCACAGTGTGGGCAGCATTCAGACTTAGAGAAAACAGTACTTTACCACTCTCCTGCCTTTTCCATGGTTATTCTATTGGAAAAGAACGAGTTTTGGACAACTACCTTTCATTCTTGCCAAACTCTTTGCAGACCCCCGTGCAAGCTTTAGAAGAAGATTTTGGATGTTTTCTTTCCTGGCAGAGTTTCTCCTTGCAAGATATGGTGGAAAAGCTTTTTGCTGAGTGTAGAGCGGCAAGACACGCAGAAGACGCAGATACGCAGCTCTCCGAAGCTAAGTGCCGGTCCCGGGCTTCTTTCGGCACAAACCGCTCTCAGGAGCTCCCTGCGCTCGCCACAATGCTCTGTGTGCGAAGAAGCCGCTTCTTCGCCTCCGGGAGAATCGGCGAGCGGCAGCTTCCCAAAGGCGAAGATGCAAGCTGCAGCACACAGGCACAGTGTGGGCAGCCTTCAGACTTAGAGAAAACAGTACTTTACCACTCTCCTGCCTTTTCCATGGTTATTCTATTGGAAAAGAACGAGTTTTGGACAACTACCTTTCATTCTTGCCAAACTCTTTGCAGACCTCCGTGCAAGCTTTAGAACAAGATTTTGGATGTTTTCTTTCCTGGCAGAGTTTCTCCTTGCAAGATATGGTGGAAAAGCTTTTGGCTGAGTGTAGAGCGGCAAGACACGCAGAAGACGCAGATACGCAGCTCTCCGAAGCTAAGTGCCGGTCCCGGGCTTCTTTCGGCACAAACCGCTCTCAGGAGCTCCCTGCGCTCGCCACAATGCTCTGTGTGCGAAGAAGCCGCTTCTTCGCCTGCGGGAGAATCGGCGAGCGGCAGCTTCCCAAAGGCGAAGATGCAAGCTGCAGCACACAGGCACAGTGTGGGCAGCCTTCAGACTTAGAGAAAACAGTACTTTACCACTCTCCTGCCTTTTCCATGGTTATTCTATTGGAAAAGAACGAGTTTTGGACAACTACCTTTCATTCTTGCCAAACTCTTTGCAGACCCCCGTGCAAGCTTTAGAACAAGATTTTGGATGTTTTCTTTCCTGGCAGAGTTTCTTCTTGCAAGATATGGTGGAAAACCTTTTTGCTGAGTGTAGAGCGGCAAGACACGCAGAAGACGCAGATACGCAGCTCTCCGAAGCTAAGTGCCGGTCCCGGGCTTCTTTCGGCACAAACCGCTCTCAGGAGCTCCCCGCGCTCGCCACAATGCTCTGTGTGCGAAGAAGCCGCTTCTTCGCCTGCGGGAGAATCGGCGAGCGGCAGCTTCCCAAAGGCGAAGATGCAAGCTGCAGCACACAGGCACAGTGTGGGCAGCCTTCAGACTTAGAGAAAACAGTACTTTACCACTCTCCTGCCTTTTCCATGGTTATTCTATTGGAAAAGAACGAGTTTTGGACAACTACCTTTCATTCTTGCCAAACTCTTTGCAGACCCCCGTGCAAGCTTTAGAACAAGGTTTTGGATGTTTTCTTTCCTGGCAGAGTTTCTCCTTGCAAGATATGGTGGAAAAGCTTTTTGCTGAGTGTAGAGCGGCAAGACACGCAGAAGACGCAGATACGCAGCTCTCCGAAGCTAAGTGCCGGTCCCGGGCTTCTTTCGGCACAAACCGCTCTCAGGAGCTCCCTGCGCTCGCCACAATGCTCTGTGTGCGAAGAAGCCGCTTCTTCGCCTCCGGGAGAATCGGCGAGCGGCAGCTTCCCAAAGGCGAAGATGCAAGCTGCAGCACACAGGCACAGTGTGGGCAGCCTTCAGACTTAGAGAAAACAGTACTTTACCACTCTCCTGCCTTTTCCATGGTTATTCTATTGGAAAAGAACGAGTTTTGGACAACTACCTTTCATTCTTGCCAAACTCTTTGCAGACCCCCGTGCAAGCTTTAGAACAAGATTTTGGATGTTTTCTTTCCTGGCAGAGTTTCTCCTTGCAAGATATGGTGGAAAAGCTTTTGGCTGAGTGTAGAGCGGCAAGACACGCAGAAGACGCAGATACGCAGCTCTCCGAAGCTAAGTGCCGGTCCCGGGCTTCTTTCGGCACAAACCGCTCTCAGGAGCTCCCTGCGCTCGCCACAATGCTCTCTGTGCGAAGAAGCCGCTTCTTCGCCTCCGGGAGAATCGGCGAGCGGCAGCTTCCCAAAGGCGAAGATGCAAGCTGCAGCACGCAGGCACAGTGTGGGCAGCCTTCAGACTTAGAGAAAACAGTACTTTACCACTCTCCTGCCTTTTCCATGGTTATTCTATTGGAAAAGAACGAGTTTTGGACAACTACCTTTCATTCTTGCCAAACTCTTTGCAGACCCCCGTGCAAGCTTTAGAACAAGATTTTGGATGTTTTCTTTCCTGGCAGAGTTTCTCCTTGCAAGATATGGTGGAAAAGCTTTTGGCTGAGTGTAGAGCGGCAAGACACGCAGAAGACGCAGATACGCAGCTCTCCGAAGCTAAGTGCCGGTCCCGGGCTTCTTTCGGCACAAACCGCTCTCAGGAGCTCCCTGCGCTCGCCACAATGCTCTGTGTGCGAAGAAGCCGCTTCTTCGCCTCCGGGAGAATCGGCGAGCGGCAGCTTCCCAAAGGCGAAGATGCAAGCTGCAGCACACAGGCACAGTGTGGGCAGCCTTCAGACTTAGAGAAAACAGTACTTTACCACTCTCCTGCCTTTTCCATGGTTATTCTATTGGAAAAGAACGAGTTTTGGACAACTACCTTTCATTCTTGCCAAACTCTTTGCAGACCCCCGTGCAAGCTTTAGAACAAGATTTTGGATGTTTTCTTTCCTGGCAGAGTTTCTCCTTGCAAGATATGGTGGAAAAGCTTTTGGCTGAGTGTAGAGCGGCAAGACACGCAGAAGACGCAGATACGCAGCTCTCCGAAGCTAAGTGCCGGTCCCGGGCTTCTTTCGGCACAAACCGCTCTCAGGAGCTCCCTGCGCTCGCCACAATGCTCTGTGTGCGAAGAAGCCGCTTCTTCGCCTCCGGGAGAATCGGCGAGCGGCAGCTTCCCAAAGGCGAAGATGCAAGCTGCAGCACGCAGGCACAGTGTGGGCAGCCTTCAGACTTAGAGAAAACAGTACTTTACCACTCTCCTGCCTTTTCCATGGTTATTCTATTGGAAAAGAACGAGTTTTGGACAACTACCTTTCATTCTTGCCAAACTCTTTGCAGACCCCCGTGCAAGCTTTAGAACAAGATTTTGGATGTTTTCTTTCCTGGCAGAGTTTCTCCTTGCAAGATATGGTGGAAAAGCTTTTGGCTGAGTGTAGAGCGGCAAGACACGCAGAAGACGCAGATACGCAGCTCTCCGAAGCTAAGTGCCGGTCCCGGGCTTCTTTCGGCACAAACCGCTCTCAGGAGCTCCCTGCGCTCGCCACAATGCTCTGTGTGCGAAGAAGCCGCTTCTTCGCCTCCGGGAGAATCGGCGAGCGGCAGCTTCCCAAAGGCGAAGATGCAAGCTGCAGCACACAGGCACAGTGTGGGCAGCCTTCAGACTTAGAGAAAACAGTACTTTACCACTCTCCTGCCTTTTCCATGGTTATTCTATTGGAAAAGAACGAGTTTTGGACAACTACCTTTCATTCTTGCCAAACTCTTTGCAGACCCCCGTGCAAGCTTTAGAACAAGATTTTGGATGTTTTCTTTCCTGGCAGAGTTTCTCCTTGCAAGATATGGTGGAAAAGCTTTTGGCTGAGTGTAGAGCGGCAAGACACGCAGAAGACGCAGATACGCAGCTCTCCGAAGCTAAGTGCCGGTCCCGGGCTTCTTTCGGCACAAACCGCTCTCAGGAGCTCCCTGCGCTCGCCACAATGCTCTGTGTGCGAAGAAGCCGCTTCTTCGCCTCCGGGAGAATCGGCGAGCGGCAGCTTCCCAAAGGCGAAGATGCAAGCTGCAGCACGCAGGCACAGTGTGGGCAGGCTTCAGACTTAGAGAAAACAGTACTTTACCACTCTCCTGCCTTTTCCATGGTTATTCTATTGGAAAAGAACGAGTTTTGGACAACTACCTTTCATTCTTGCCAAACTCTTTGCAGACCCCCGTGCAAGCTTTAGAACAAGATTTTGGATGTTTTCTTCCCTGGCAGAGTTTCTCCTTGCAAGATATGGTGAAAAAGCTTTTGGCTGAGTGTAGAGCGGCAAGACACGCAGAAGACACAGATACGCAGCTCTCCGAAGCTAAGTGCCGGTCCTGGGCTTCTTTCGGCACAAACCGCTCTCAGGAGCTCCCTGCGCTCGCCACAATGCTCTGTGTGTGAAGAAGCCGCTTCTTCGCCTCCGGGAGAATCGGCGAGCGGCAGCTTCCCAAAGGCGAAGATGCCAGCTGCAGCACACAGGCACAGTGTGGGCAGCCTTCAGACTTAGAGAAAACAGTACTTTACCACTCTCCTGCCTTATCCATGGTTATTCTATTGGAAAAGAACGAGTTTTGGACAACTACCTTTCATTCTTGCCAAACTCTTTGCAGACCCGCGTGCAAGCTTTAGAACAAGATTTTGGATGTTTTCTTTCCTGGCAGAGTTTCTCCTTGCAAGATATGGTGGAAAAGCTTTTTGCTGAGTGTAGAGCGGCAAGACACGCAGAAGACGCAGATACGCAGCTCTCCGAAGCTAAGTGCCGGTCCCGGGCTTCTTTCGGCACAAACCGCTCTCAGGAGCTCCCTGCGCTCGCCACAATGCTCTGTGTGCGAAGAAGCCGCTTCTTCGCCTGCGGGAGAATCGGCGAGCGGCAGCTTCCCAAAGGCGAAGATGCAAGCTGCAGCACACAGGCACAGTGTGGGCAGCCTTCAGACTTAGAGAAAACAGTACTTTACCACTCTCCTGCCTTTTCCATGGTTATTCTATTGGAAAAGAACGAGTTTTGGACAACTACCTTTCATTCTTGCCAAACTCTTTGCAGACCCCCGTGCAAGCTTTAGAACAAGATTTTGGATGTTTTCTTTCCTGGCAGAGTTTCTCCTTGCAAGATATGGTGGAAAAGCTTTTTGCTGAGTGTAGAGCGGCAAGACACGCAGAAGACGCAGATACGCAGCTCTCCGAAGCTAAGTGCCGGTCCCGGGCTTCTTTCGGCACAAACCGCTCTCAGGAGCTCCCTGCGCTCGCCACAATGCTCTGTGTGCGAAGAAGCCGCTTCTTCGCCTCCGGGAGAATCGGCGAGCGGCAGCTTCCCAAAGGCGAAGATGCAAGCTGCAGCACACAGGCACAGTGTGGGCAGCATTCAGACTTAGAGAAAACAGTACTTTACCACTCTCCTGCCTTTTCCATGGTTATTCTATTGGAAAAGAACGAGTTTTGGACAACTACCTTTCATTCTTGCCAAACTCTTTGCAGACCCCCGTGCAAGCTTTAGAAGAAGATTTTGGATGTTTTCTTTCCTGGCAGAGTTTCTCCTTGCAAGATATGGTGGAAAAGCTTTTTGCTGAGTGTAGAGCGGCAAGACACGCAGAAGACGCAGATACGCAGCTCTCCGAAGCTAAGTGCCGGTCCTGGGCTTCTTTCGGCACAAACCGCTCTCAGGAGCTCCCTGCGCTCGCCACAATGCTCTGTGTGCGAAGAAGCCGCTTCTTCGCCTCCGGGAGAATCGGCGAGCGGCAGCTTCCCAAAGGCGAAGATGCAAGCTGCAGCACACAGGCACAGTGTGGGCAGCCTTCAGACTTAGAGAAAACAGTACTTTACCACTCTCCTGCCTTTTCCATGGTTATTCTATTGGAAAAGAACGAGTTTTGGACAACTACCTTTCATTCTTGCCAAACTCTTTGCAGACCTCCGTGCAAGCTTTAGAACAAGATTTTGGATGTTTTCTTTCCTGGCAGAGTTTTTCCTTGCAAGATATGGTGGAAAAGCTTTTGGCTGAGTGTAGAGCGGCAAGACACGCAGAAGACGCAGATACGCAGCTCTCCGAAGCTAAGTGCCGGTCCCGGGCTTCTTTCGGCACAAACCGCTCTCAGGAGCTCCCTGCGCTCGCCACAATGCTCTGTGTGCGAAGAAGCCGCTTCTTCGCCTCCGGGAGAATCGGCGAGCGGCAGCTTCCCAAAGGCGAAGATGCAAGCTGCAGCACACAGGCACAGTGTGGGCAGCCTTCAGACTTAGAGAAAACAGTACTTTACCACTCTCCTGCCTTATCCATGGTTATTCTATTGGAAAAGAACGAGTTTTGGACAACTACCTTTCATTCTTGCCAAACTCTTTGCAGACCCCCGTGCAAGCTTTAGAACAAGTTTTTGGATGTTTTCTTTCCTGGCAGAGTTTCTCCTTGCAAGATATGGTGGAAAAGCTTTTTGCTGAGTGTAGAGCGGCAAGACACGCAGAAGACGCAGATACGCAGCTCTCCGAAGCTAAGTGCCGGTCCCGGGCTTCTTTCGGCACAAACCGCTCTCAGGAGCTCCCTGCGCTCGCCACAATGCTCTGTGTGCGAAGAAGCCGCTTCTTCGCCTCCGGGAGAATCGGCGAGCGGCAGCTTCCCAAAGGCGAAGATGCAAGCTGCAGCACGCAGGCACAGTGTGGGCAGCCTTCAGACTTAGAGAAAACAGTACTTTACCACTCTCCTGCCTTTTCCATGGTTATTCTATTGGAAAAGAACGAGTTTTGGACAACTACCTTTCATTCTTGCCAAACTCTTTGCAGACCCCCGTGCAAGCTTTAGAACAAGATTTTGGATGTTTTCTTCCCTGGCAGAGTTTCTCCTTGCAAGATATGGTGAAAAAGCTTTTGGCTGAGTGTTGAGCGGCAAGACACGCAGAAGACACAGATACGCAGCTCTCCGAAGCTAAGTGCCGGTCCTGGGCTTCTTTCGGCACAAACCGCTCTCAGGAGCTCCCTGCGCTCGCCACAATGCTTTGTGTGTGAAGAAGCCGCTTCTTCGCCTCCGGGAGAATCGGCGAGCGGCAGCTTCCCAAAGGCGAAGATGCCAGCTGCAGCACACAGGCACAGTGTGGGCAGCCTTCAGACTTAGAGAAAACAGTACTTTACCACTCTCCTGCCTTATCCATGTTTATTCTATTGGAAAAGAACGAGTTTTGGACAACTACCTTTCATTCTTGCCAAACTCTTTGCAGACCCGCGTGCAAGCTTTAGAACAAGATTTTGGATGTTTTCTTCCCTGGCAGAGTTTCTCCTTGCAAGATATGGTGAAAAAGTTTTTGGCTGAGTGTTGAGCGGCAAGACACGCAGAAGACGCAGATACGCAGCTCTCCGAAGCTAAGTGCCGGTCCCGGGCTTCTTTCGGCACAAACCGCTCTCAGGAGCTCCCTGCGCTCGCCACAATGCTCTGTGTGCGAAGAAGCCGCTTCTTCGCCTGCGGGAGAATCGGCGAGCGGCAGCTTCCCAAAGGCGAAGATGCAAGCTGCAGCACACAGGCACAGTGTGGGCAGCCTTCAGACTTAGAGAAAACAGTACTTTACCACTCTCCTGCCTTTTCCATGGTTATTCTATTGGAAAAGAACGAGTTTTGGACAACTACCTTTCATTCTTGCCAAACTCTTTGCAGACCCCCGTGCAAGCTTTAGAACAAGATTTTGGATGTTTTCTTTCCTGGCAGAGTTTCTCCTTGCAAGATATGGTGGAAAAGCTTTTGGCTGAGTGTAGAGCGGCAAGACACGCAGAAGACGCAGATACGCAGCTCTCCGAAGCTAAGTGCCGGTCCCGGGCTTCTTTCGGCACAAACCGCTCTCAGGAGCTCCCTGCGCTCGCCACAATGCTCTGTGTGCGAAGAAGCCGCTTCTTCGCCTGCGGGAGAATCGGCGAGCGGCAGCTTCCCAAAGGCGAAGATGCAAGCTGCAGCACACAGGCACAGTGTGGGCAGCCTTCAGACTTAGAGAAAACAGTACTTTACCACTCTCCTGCCTTTTCCATGGTTATTCTATTGGAAAAGAACGAGTTTTGGACAACTACCTTTCATTCTTGCCAAACTCTTTGCAGACCCCCGTGCAAGCTTTAGAACAAGATTTTGGATGTTTTCTTTCCTGGCAGAGTTTCTCCTTGCAAGATATGGTGGAAAAGCTTTTGGCTGAGTGTAGAGCGGCAAGACACGCAGAAGACGCAGATACGCAGCTCTCCGAAGCTAAGTGCCGGTCCCGGGCTTCTTTCGGCACAAACCGCTCTCAGGAGCTCCCTGCGCTCGCCACAATGCTCTGTGTGCGAAGAAGCCGCTTCTTCGCCTGCGGGAGAATCGGCGAGCGGCAGCTTCCCAAAGGCGAAGATGCAAGCTGCAGCACACAGGCACAATGTGGGCAGCCTTCAGACTTAGAGAAAACAGTACTTTACCACTCTCCTGCCTTATCCATGGTTATTATATTGGAAAAGAACGAGTTTTGGACAACTACCTTTCATTCTTGCCAAACTCTTTGCAGACCCGCGTGCAAGCTTTAGAACAAGATTTTGGATGTTTTCTTCCCTGGCAGAGTTTCTCCTTGCAAGATATGGTGAAAAAGTTTTTGGCTGAGTGTTGAGCGGCAAGACACGCAGAAGACGCAGATACGCAGCTCTCCGAAGCTAAGTGCCGGTCCCGGGCTTCTTTCGGCACAAACCGCTCTCAGGAGCTCCCTGCGCTCGCCACAATGCTCTGTGTGTGAAGAAGCCGCTTCTTCGCCTCCGGGAGAATCGGCGAGCGGCAGCTTCCCAAAGGCGAAGATGCAAGCTGCAGCACACAGGCACAGTGTGGGCAGCCTTCAGACTTAGAGAAAACAGTACTTTACCACTCTCCTGCCTTTTCCATGGTTATTCTATTGGAAAAGAACGAGTTTTGGACAACTACCTTTCATTCTTGCCAAACTCTTTGCAGACCCCCGTGCAAGCTTTAGAACAAGATTTTGGATGTTTTCTTTCCTGGCAGAGTTTCTTCTTGCAAGATATGGTGGAAAACCTTTTTGCTGAGTGTAGAGCGGCAAGACACGCAGAAGACGCAGATACGCAGCTCTCCGAAGCTAAGTGCCGGTCCCGGGCTTCTTTCGGCACAAACCGCTCTCAGGAGCTCCCCGCGCTCGCCACAATGCTCTGTGTGCGAAGAAGCCGCTTCTTCGCCTGCGGGAGAATCGGCGAGCGGCAGCTTCCCAAAGGCGAAGATGCAAGCTGCAGCACACAGGCACAGTGTGGGCAGCCTTCAGACTTAGAGAAAACAGTACTTTACCACTCTCCTGCCTTTTCCATGGTTATTCTATTGGAAAAGAACGAGTTTTGGACAACTACCTTTCATTCTTGCCAAACTCTTTGCAGACCCCCGTGCAAGCTTTAGAAGAAGATTTTGGATGTTTTCTTTCCTGGCAGAGTTTCTCCTTGCAAGATATGGTGGAAAAGCTTTTTGCTGAGTGTAGAGCGGCAAGACACGCAGAAGACGCAGATACGCAGCTCTCCGAAGCTAAGTGCCGGTCCCGGGCTTCTTTCGGCACAAACCGCTCTCAGGAGCTCCCTGCGCTCGCCACAATGCTCTGTGTGCGAAGAAGCCGCTTCTTCGCCTCCGGGAGAATCGGCGAGCGGCAGCTTGCCAAAGGCGAAGATGCAAGCTGCAGCACACAGGCACAGTGTGGGCAGCCTTCAGACTTAGAGAAAACAGTACTTTACCACTCTCCTGCCTTTTCCATGGTTATTCTATTGGAAAAGAACGAGTTTTGGACAACTACCTTTCATTCTTGCCAAACTCTTTGCAGACCCCCGTGCAAGCTTTAGAACAAGATTTTGGATGTTTTCTTTCCTGGCAGAGTTTCTCCTTGCAAGATATGGTGGAAAAGCTTTTTGCTGAGTGTAGAGCGGCAAGACACGCAGAAGACGCAGATACGCAGCTCTCCGAAGCTAAGTGCCGGTCCCGGGCTTCTTTCGGCACAAACCGCTCTCAGGAGCTCCCTGCGCTCGCCACAATGCTCTGTGTGTGAAGAAGCCGCTTCTTCGCCTCCGGGAGAATCGGCGAGCGGCAGCTTCCCAAAGGCGAAGATGCCAGCTGCAGCACACAGGCACAGTGTGGGCAGCCTTCAGACTTAGAGAAAACAGTACTTTACCACTCTCCTGCCTTATCCATGTTTATTCTATTGGAAAAGAACGAGTTTTGGACAACTACCTTTCATTCTTGCCAAACTCTTTGCAGACCCCCGTGCAAGCTTTAGAACAAGATTTTGGATGTTTTCTTTCCTGGCAGAGTTTCTCCTTGCAAGATATGGTGGAAAAGCTTTTGGCTGAGTGTAGAGCGGCAAGACACGCAGAAGACGCAGATACGCAGCTCTCCGAAGCTAAGTGCCGGTCCCGGGCTTCTTTCGGCACAAACCGCTCTCAGGAGCTCCCTGCGCTCGCCACAATGCTCTGTGTGCGAAGAAGCCGCTTCTTCGCCTCCGGGAGAATCGGCGAGCGGCAGCTTCCCAAAGGCGAAGATGCAAGCTGCAGCACACAGGCACAGTGTGGGCAGCCTTCAGACTTAGAGAAAACAGTACTTTACCACTCTCCTGCCTTTTCCATGGTTATTCTATTGGAAAAGAACGAGTTTTGGACAACTACCTTTCATTCTTGCCAAACTCTTTGCAGACCTCCGTGCAAGCTTTAGAACAAGATTTTGGATGTTTTCTTTCCTGGCAGAGTTTTTCCTTGCAAGATATGGTGGAAAAGCTTTTGGCTGAGTGTAGAGCGGCAAGACACGCAGAAGACGCAGATACGCAGCTCTCCGAAGCTAAGTGCCGGTCCCGGGCTTCTTTCGGCACAAACCGCTCTCAGGAGCTCCCTGCGCTCGCCACAATGCTCTGTGTGCGAAGAAGCCGCTTCTTCGCCTGCGGGAGAATCGGCGAGCGGCAGCTTCCCAAAGGCGAAGATGCAAGCTGCAGCACACAGGCACAGTGTGGGCAGCCTTCAGACTTAGAGAAAACAGTACTTTACCACTCTCCTGCCTTATCCATGGTTATTCTATTGGAAAAGAACGAGGTTTGGACAACTACCTTTCATTCTTGCCAAACTCTTTGCAGACCCCCGTGCAAGCTTTAGAACAAGTTTTTGGATGTTTTCTTTCCTGGCAGAGTTTCTCCTTGCAAGATATGCTGGAAAAGCTTTTTGCTGAGTGTAGAGCGGCAAGACACGCAGAAGACGCAGATACGCAGCTCTCCGAAGCTAAGTGCCGGTCCCGGGCTTCTTTCGGCACAAACCGCTCTCAGGAGCTCCCTGCGCTCGCCACAATGCTCTGTGTGCGAAGAAGCCGCTTCTTCGCCTCCGGGAGAATCGGCGAGCGGCAGCTTCCCAAAGGCGAAGATGCAAGCTGCAGCACGCAGGCACAGTGTGGGCAGCCTTCAGACTTAGAGAAAACAGTACTTTACCACTCTCCTGCCTTTTCCATGGTTATTCTATTGGAAAAGAACGAGTTTTGGACAACTACCTTTCATTCTTGCCAAACTCTTTGCAGACCCCCGTGCAAGCTTTAGAACAAGATTTTGGATGTTTTCTTTCCTGGCAGAGTTTCTCCTTGCAAGATATGGTGGAAAAGCTTTTGGCTGAGTGTAGAGCGGCAAGACACGCAGAAGACGCAGATACGCAGCTCTCCGAAGCTAAGTGCCGGTCCCGGGCTTCTTTCGGCACAAACCGCTCTCAGGAGCTCCCTGCGCTCGCCACAATGCTCTGTGTGCGAAGAAGCCGCTTCTTCGCCTGCGGGAGAATCGGCGAGCGGCAGCTTCCCAAAGGCGAAGATGCAAGCTGCAGCACACAGGCACAGTGTGGGCAGCCTTCAGACTTAGAGAAAACAGTACTTTACCACTCTCCTGCCTTTTCCATGGTTATTCTATTGGAAAAGAACGAGTTTTGGACAACTACCTTTCATTCTTGCCAAACTCTTTGCAGACCCCCGTGCAAGCTTTAGAACAAGATTTTGGATGTTTTCTTTCCTGGCAGAGTTTCTCCTTGCAAGATATGGTGGAAAAGCTTTTGGCTGAGTGTAGAGCGGCAAGACACGCAGAAGACGCAGATACGCAGCTCTCCGAAGCTAAGTGCCGGTCCCGGGCTTCTTTCGGCACAAACCGCTCTCAGGAGCTCCCTGCGCTCGCCACAATGCTCTGTGTGCGAAGAAGCCGCTTCTTCGCCTGCGGGAGAATCGGCGAGCGGCAGCTTCCCAAAGGCGAAGATGCAAGCTGCAGCACACAGGCACAATGTGGGCAGCCTTCAGACTTAGAGAAAACAGTACTTTACCACTCTCCTGCCTTATCCATGGTTATTATATTGGAAAAGAACGAGTTTTGGACAACTACCTTTCATTCTTGCCAAACTCTTTGCAGACCCGCGTGCAAGCTTTAGAACAAGATTTTGGATGTTTTCTTCCCTGGCAGAGTTTCTCCTTGCAAGATATGGTGAAAAAGTTTTTGGCTGAGTGTTGAGCGGCAAGACACGCAGAAGACGCAGATACGCAGCTCTCCGAAGCTAAGTGCCGGTCCCGGGCTTCTTTCGGCACAAACCGCTCTCAGGAGCTCCCTGCGCTCGCCACAATGCTCTGTGTGTGAAGAAGCCGCTTCTTCGCCTCCGGGAGAATCGGCGAGCGGCAGCTTCCCAAAGGCGAAGATGCAAGCTGCAGCACACAGGCACAGTGTGGGCAGCCTTCAGACTTAGAGAAAACAGTACTTTACCACTCTCCTGCCTTTTCCATGGTTATTCTATTGGAAAAGAACGAGTTTTGGACAACTACCTTTCATTCTTGCCAAACTCTTTGCAGACCCCCGTGCAAGCTTTAGAACAAGATTTTGGATGTTTTCTTTCCTGGCAGAGTTTCTTCTTGCAAGATATGGTGGAAAAGCTTTTTGCTGAGTGTAGAGCGGCAAGACACGCAGAAGACGCAGATACGCAGCTCTCCGAAGCTAAGTGCCGGTCCCGGGCTTCTTTCGGCACAAACCGCTCTCAGGAGCTCCCCGCGCTCGCCACAATGCTCTGTGTGCGAAGAAGCCGCTTCTTCGCCTGCGGGAGAATCGGCGAGCGGCAGCTTCCCAAAGGCGAAGATGCAAGCTGCAGCACACAGGCACAGTGTGGGCAGCCTTCAGACTTAGAGAAAACAGTACTTTACCACTCTCCTGCCTTTTCCATGGTTATTCTATTGGAAAAGAACGAGTTTTGGACAACTACCTTTCATTCTTGCCAAACTCTTTGCAGACCCCCGTGCAAGCTTTAGAAGAAGATTTTGGATGTTTTCTTTCCTGGCAGAGTTTCTCCTTGCAAGATATGGTGGAAAAGCTTTTTGCTGAGTGTAGAGCGGCAAGACACGCAGAAGACGCAGATACGCAGCTCTCCGAAGCTAAGTGCCGGTCCCGGGCTTCTTTCGGCACAAACCGCTCTCAGGAGCTCCCTGCGCTCGCCACAATGCTCTGTGTGCGAAGAAGCCGCTTCTTCGCCTCCGGGAGAATCGGCGAGCGGCAGCTTGCCAAAGGCGAAGATGCAAGCTGCAGCACACAGGCACAGTGTGGGCAGCCTTCAGACTTAGAGAAAACAGTACTTTACCACTCTCCTGCCTTTTCCATGGTTATTCTATTGGAAAAGAACGAGTTTTGGACAACTACCTTTCATTCTTGCCAAACTCTTTGCAGACCCCCGTGCAAGCTTTAGAACAAGATTTTGGATGTTTTCTTTCCTGGCAGAGTTTCTCCTTGCAAGATATGGTGGAAAAGCTTTTGGCTGAGTGTAGAGCGGCAAGACACGCAGAAGACGCAGATACGCAGCTCTCCGAAGCTAAGTGCCGGTCCCGGGCTTCTTTCGGCACAAACCGCTCTCAGGAGCTCCCTGCGCTCGCCACAATGCTCTGTGTGTGAAGAAGCCGCTTCTTCGCCTCCGGGAGAATCGGCGAGCGGCAGCTTCCCAAAGGCGAAGATGCCAGCTGCAGCACACAGGCACAGTGTGGGCAGCCTTCAGACTTAGAGAAAACAGTACTTTACCACTCTCCTGCCTTATCCATGTTTATTCTATTGGAAAAGAACGAGTTTTGGACAACTACCTTTCATTCTTGCCAAACTCTTTGCAGACCCCCGTGCAAGCTTTAGAACAAGATTTTGGATGTTTTCTTTCCTGGCAGAGTTTCTCCTTGCAAGATATGGTGGAAAAGCTTTTGGCTGAGTGTAGAGCGGCAAGACACGCAGAAGACGCAGATACGCAGCTCTCCGAAGCTAAGTGCCGGTCCCGGGCTTCTTTCGGCACAAACCGCTCTCAGGAGCTCCCTGCGCTCGCCACAATGCTCTGTGTGCGAAGAAGCCGCTTCTTCGCCTCCGGGAGAATCGGCGAGCGGCAGCTTCCCAAAGGCGAAGATGCAAGCTGCAGCACACAGGCACAGTGTGGGCAGCCTTCAGACTTAGAGAAAACAGTACTTTACCACTCTCCTGCCTTTTCCATGGTTATTCTATTGGAAAAGAACGAGTTTTGGACAACTACCTTTCATTCTTGCCAAACTCTTTGCAGACCTCCGTGCAAGCTTTAGAACAAGATTTTGGATGTTTTCTTTCCTGGCAGAGTTTTTCCTTGCAAGATATGGTGGAAAAGCTTTTGGCTGAGTGTAGAGCGGCAAGACACGCAGAAGACGCAGATACGCAGCTCTCCGAAGCTAAGTGCCGGTCCCGGGCTTCTTTCGGCACAAACCGCTCTCAGGAGCTCCCTGCGCTCGCCACAATGCTCTGTGTGCGAAGAAGCCGCTTCTTCGCCTGCGGGAGAATCGGCGAGCGGCAGCTTCCCAAAGGCGAAGATGCAAGCTGCAGCACACAGGCACAGTGTGGGCAGCCTTCAGACTTAGAGAAAACAGTACTTTACCACTCTCCTGCCTTATCCATGGTTATTCTATTGGAAAAGAACGAGGTTTGGACAACTACCTTTCATTCTTGCCAAACTCTTTGCAGACCCCCGTGCAAGCTTTAGAACAAGTTTTTGGATGTTTTCTTTCCTGGCAGAGTTTCTCCTTGCAAGATATGCTGGAAAAGCTTTTTGCTGAGTGTAGAGCGGCAAGACACGCAGAAGACGCAGATACGCAGCTCTCCGAAGCTAAGTGCCGGTCCCGGGCTTCTTTCGGCACAAACCGCTCTCAGGAGCTCCCTGCGCTCGCCACAATGCTCTGTGTGCGAAGAAGCCGCTTCTTCGCCTCCGGGAGAATCGGCGAGCGGCAGCTTCCCAAAGGCGAAGATGCAAGCTGCAGCACGCAGGCACAGTGTGGGCAGCCTTCAGACTTAGAGAAAACAGTACTTTACCACTCTCCTGCCTTTTCCATGGTTATTCTATTGGAAAAGAACGAGTTTTGGACAACTACCTTTCATTCTTGCCAAACTCTTTGCAGACCCCCGTGCAAGCTTTAGAACAAGATTTTGGATGTTTTCTTTCCTGGCAGAGTTTCTCCTTGCAAGATATGGTGGAAAAGCTTTTGGCTGAGTGTAGAGCGGCAAGACACGCAGAAGACGCAGATACGCAGCTCTCCGAAGCTAAGTGCCGGTCCCGGGCTTCTTTCGGCACAAACCGCTCTCAGGAGCTCCCTGCGCTCGCCACAATGCTCTGTGTGCGAAGAAGCCGCTTCTTCGCCTGCGGGAGAATCGGCGAGCGGCAGCTTCCCAAAGGCGAAGATGCAAGCTGCAGCACACAGGCACAGTGTGGGCAGCCTTCAGACTTAGAGAAAACAGTACTTTACCACTCTCCTGCCTTTTCCATGGTTATTCTATTGGAAAAGAACGAGTTTTGGACAACTACCTTTCATTCTTGCCAAACTCTTTGCAGACCCCCGTGCAAGCTTTAGAACAAGATTTTGGATGTTTTCTTTCCTGGCAGAGTTTCTCCTTGCAAGATATGGTGGAAAAGCTTTTGGCTGAGTGTAGAGCGGCAAGACACGCAGAAGACGCAGATACGCAGCTCTCCGAAGCTAAGTGCCGGTCCCGGGCTTCTTTCGGCACAAACCGCTCTCAGGAGCTCCCTGCGCTCGCCACAATGCTCTGTGTGCGAAGAAGCCGCTTCTTCGCCTGCGGGAGAATCGGCGAGCGGCAGCTTCCCAAAGGCGAAGATGCAAGCTGCAGCACACAGGCACAATGTGGGCAGCCTTCAGACTTAGAGAAAACAGTACTTTACCACTCTCCTGCCTTATCCATGGTTATTCTATTGGAAAAGAACGAGTTTTGGACAACTACCTTTCATTCTTGCCAAACTCTTTGCAGACCCCCGTGCAAGCTTTAGAACAAGATTTTGGATGTTTTCTTCCCTGGCAGAGTTTCTCCTTGCAAGATATGGTGAAAAAGTTTTTGGCTGAGTGTTGAGCGGCAAGACACGCAGAAGACGCAGATACGCAGCTCTCCGAAGCTAAGTGCCGGTCCCGGGCTTCTTTCGGCACAAACCGCTCTCAGGAGCTCCCTGCGCTCGCCACAATGCTCTGTGTGTGAAGAAGCCGCTTCTTCGCCTCCGGGAGAATCGGCGAGCGGCAGCTTCCCAAAGGCGAAGATGCAAGCTGCAGCACACAGGCACAGTGTGGGCAGCCTTCAGACTTAGAGAAAACAGTACTTTACCACTCTCCTGCCTTTTCCATGGTTATTCTATTGGAAAAGAACGAGTTTTGGACAACTACCTTTCATTCTTGCCAAACTCTTTGCAGACCCCCGTGCAAGCTTTAGAACAAGATTTTGGATGTTTTCTTTCCTGGCAGAGTTTCTCCTTGCAAGATATGGTGGAAAAGCTTTTGGCTGAGTGTAGAGCGGCAAGACACGCAGAAGACGCAGATACGCAGCTCTCCGAAGCTAAGTGCCGGTCCCGGGCTTCTTTCGGCACAAACCGCTCTCAGGAGCTCCCTGCGCTCGCCACAATGCTCTGTGTGCGAAGAAGCCGCTTCTTCGCCTCCGGGAGAATCGGCGAGCGGCAGCTTCCCAAAGGCGAAGATGCAAGCTGCAGCACACAGGCACAGTGTGGGCAGCATTCAGACTTAGAGTTAACAGTACTTTACCACTCTCCTGCCTTTTCCATGGTTATTCTATTGGAAAAGAACGAGTTTTGGACAACTACCTTTCATTCTTGCCAAACTCTTTGCAGACCCCCGTGCAAGCTTTAGAACAAGATTTTGGATGTTTTCTTTCCTGGCAGAGTTTCTCCTTGCAAGATATGGTGGAAAAGCTTTTTGCTGAGTGTAGAGCGGCAAGACACGCAGAAGACGCAGATACGCAGCTCTCCGAAGCTAAGTGCCGGTCCCGGGCTTCTTTCGGCACAAACCGCTCTCAGGAGCTCCCTGCGCTCGCCACAATGCTCTGTGTGCGAAGAAGCCGCTTCTTCGCCTGCGGGAGAATCGGCGAGCGGCAGCTTCCCAAAGGCAAAGATGCAAGCTGCAGCACACAGGCACAGTGTGGGCAGCCTTCAGACTTAGAGAAAACAGTACTTTACCACTCTCCTGCCTTTTCCATGGTTATTCTATTGGAAAAGAACGAGTTTTGGACAACTACCTTTCATTCTTGCCAAACTCTTTGCAGACCCCCGTGCAAGCTTTAGAACAAGATTTTGGATGTTTTCTTTCCTGGCAGAGTTTCTCCTTGCAAGATATGGTGGAAAAGCTTTTGGCTGAGTGTAGAGCGGCAAGACACGCAGAAGACGCAGATACGCAGCTCTCCGAAGCTAAGTGCCGGTCCCGGGCTTCTTTCGGCACAAACCGCTCTCAGGAGCTCCCTGCGCTCGCCACAATGCTCTGTGTGCGAAGAAGCCGCTTCTTCGCCTGCGGGAGAATCGGCGAGCGGCAGCTTCCCAAAGGCGAAGATGCAAGCTGCAGCACACAGGCACAATGTGGGCAGCCTTCAGACTTAGAGAAAACAGTACTTTACCACTCTCCTGCCTTATCCATGGTTATTCTATTGGAAAAGAACGAGTTTTGGACAACTACCTTTCATTCTTGCCAAACTCTTTGCAGACCCCCGTGCAAGCTTTAGAACAAGATTTTGGATGTTTTCTTCCCTGGCAGAGTTTCTCCTTGCAAGATATGGTGAAAAAGTTTTTGGCTGAGTGTTGAGCGGCAAGACACGCAGAAGACGCAGATACGCAGCTCTCCGAAGCTAAGTGCCGGTCCCGGGCTTCTTTCGGCACAAACCGCTCTCAGGAGCTCCCTGCGCTCGCCACAATGCTCTGTGTGTGAAGAAGCCGCTTCTTCGCCTCCGGGAGAATCGGCGAGCGGCAGCTTCCCAAAGGCGAAGATGCAAGCTGCAGCACACAGGCACAGTGTGGGCAGCCTTCAGACTTAGAGAAAACAGTACTTTACCACTCTCCTGCCTTTTCCATGGTTATTCTATTGGAAAAGAACGAGTTTTGGACAACTACCTTTCATTCTTGCCAAACTCTTTGCAGACCCCCGTGCAAGCTTTAGAACAAGATTTTGGATGTTTTCTTTCCTGGCAGAGTTTCTCCTTGCAAGATATGGTGGAAAAGCTTTTGGCTGAGTGTAGAGCGGCAAGACACGCAGAAGACGCAGATACGCAGCTCTCCGAAGCTAAGTGCCGGTCCCGGGCTTCTTTCGGCACAAACCGCTCTCAGGAGCTCCCTGCGCTCGCCACAATGCTCTGTGTGCGAAGAAGCCGCTTCTTCGCCTCCGGGAGAATCGGCGAGCGGCAGCTTCCCAAAGGCGAAGATGCAAGCTGCAGCACACAGGCACAGTGTGGGCAGCATTCAGACTTAGAGTTAACAGTACTTTACCACTCTCCTGCCTTTTCCATGGTTATTCTATTGGAAAAGAACGAGTTTTGGACAACTACCTTTCATTCTTGCCAAACTCTTTGCAGACCCCCGTGCAAGCTTTAGAACAAGATTTTGGATGTTTTCTTTCCTGGCAGAGTTTCTCCTTGCAAGATATGGTGGAAAAGCTTTTTGCTGAGTGTAGAGCGGCAAGACACGCAGAAGACGCAGATACGCAGCTCTCCGAAGCTAAGTGCCGGTCCCGGGCTTCTTTCGGCACAAACCGCTCTCAGGAGCTCCCTGCGCTCGCCACAATGCTCTGTGTGCGAAGAAGCCGCTTCTTCGCCTGCGGGAGAATCGGCGAGCGGCAGCTTCCCAAAGGCAAAGATGCAAGCTGCAGCACACAGGCACAGTGTGGGCAGCATTCAGACTTAGATAAAACAGTACTTTACCACTCTCCTGCCTTATCCATGGTTATTCTATTGGAAAAGAAGGAGTTTTGGACAACTACCTTTCATTCTTGCCAAACTCTTTGCAGACCCCCGTGCAAGCTTTAGAACAAGATTTTGGATGTTTTCTTTCCTGGCAGAGTTTCTCCTTGCAAGATATGGTGGAAAAGCTTTTGGCTGAGTGTAGAGCGGCAAGACACGCAGAAGACGCAGATACGCAGCTCTCCGAAGCTAAGTGCCGGTCCCGGGCTTCTTTCGGCACAAACCGCTCTCAGGAGCTCCCTGCGCTCGCCACAATGCTCTGTGTGCGAAGAAGCCGCTTCTTCGCCTGCGGGAGAATCGGCGAGCGGCAGCTTCCCAAAGGCGAAGATGCAAGCTGCAGCACACAGGCACAATGTGGGCAGCCTTCAGACTTAGAGAAAACAGTACTTTACCACTCTCCTGCCTTATCCATGGTTATTCTATTGGAAAAGAACGAGTTTTGGACAACTACCTTTCATTCTTGCCAAACTCTTTGCAGACCCGCGTGCAAGCTTTAGAACAAGATTTTGGATGTTTTCTTCCCTGGCAGAGTTTCTCCTTGCAAGATATGGTGAAAAAGTTTTTGGCTGAGTGTTGAGCGGCAAGACACGCAGAAGACGCAGATACGCAGCTCTCCGAAGCTAAGTGCCGGTCCCGGGCTTCTTTCGGCACAAACCGCTCTCAGGAGCTCCCTGCGCTCGCCACAATGCTCTGTGTGCGAAGAAGCCGCTTCTTCGCCTGCGGGAGAATCGGCGAGCGGCAGCTTCCCAAAGGCGAAGATGCAAGCTGCAGCACACAGGCACAGTGTGGGCAGCCTTCAGACTTAGAGAAAACAGTACTTTACCACTCTCCTGCCTTTTCCATGGTTATTCTATTGGAAAAGAACGAGTTTTGGACAACTACCTTTCATTCTTGCCAAACTCTTTGCAGACCCCCGTGCAAGCTTTAGAACAAGATTTTGGATGTTTTCTTTCCTGGCAGAGTTTCTTCTTGCAAGATATGGTGGAAAACCTTTTTGCTGAGTGTAGAGCGGCAAGACACGCAGAAGACGCAGATACGCAGCTCTCCGAAGCTAAGTGCCGGTCCCGGGCTTCTTTCGGCACAAACCGCTCTCAGGAGCTCCCCGCGCTCGCCACAATGCTCTGTGTGCGAAGAAGCCGCTTCTTCGCCTGCGGGAGAATCGGCGAGCGGCAGCTTCCCAAAGGCGAAGATGCAAGCTGCAGCACACAGGCACAGTGTGGGCAGCCTTCAGACTTAGAGAAAACAGTACTTTACCACTCTCCTGCCTTTTCCATGGTTATTCTATTGGAAAAGAACGAGTTTTGGACAACTACCTTTCATTCTTGCCAAACTCTTTGCAGACCCCCGTGCAAGCTTTAGAAGAAGATTTTGGATGTTTTCTTTCCTGGCAGAGTTTCTCCTTGCAAGATATGGTGGAAAAGCTTTTTGCTGAGTGTAGAGCGGCAAGACACGCAGAAGACGCAGATACGCAGCTCTCCGAAGCTAAGTGCCGGTCCCGGGCTTCTTTCGGCACAAACCGCTCTCAGGAGCTCCCTGCGCTCGCCACAATGCTCTGTGTGCGAAGAAGCCGCTTCTTCGCCTCCGGGAGAATCGGCGAGCGGCAGCTTCCCAAAGGCGAAGATGCAAGCTGCAGCACACAGGCACAGTGTGGGCAGCCTTCAGACTTAGAGAAAACAGTACTTTACCACTCTCCTGCCTTTTCCATGGTTATTCTATTGGAAAAGAACGAGTTTTGGACAACTACCTTTCATTCTTGCCAAACTCTTTGCAGACCCCCGTGCAAGCTTTAGAACAAGATTTTGGATGTTTTCTTTCCTGGCAGAGTTTCTCCTTGCAAGATATGGTGGAAAAGCTTTTTGCTGAGTGTAGAGCGGCAAGACACGCAGAAGACGCAGATACGCAGCTCTCCGAAGCTAAGTGCCGGTCCCGGGCTTCTTTCGGCACAAACCGCTCTCAGGAGCTCCCTGCGCTCGCCACAATGCTCTGTGTGCGAAGAAGCCGCTTCTTCGCCTCCGGGAGAATCGGCGAGCGGCAGCTTCCCAAAGGCGAAGATGCCAGCTGCAGCACACAGGCACAGTGTGGGCAGCCTTCAGACTTAGAGAAAACAGTACTTTACCACTCTCCTGCCTTATCCATGTTTATTATTAATGCATTGTGTGTGAAGAACTCCCTTCGCCTCCAGGGAACTGAAAGAAGAAGCCTAAGCTTAAAATGCCTTTGCCTCAATTGTGTACTGGTTTGGGCGCTCCTCTCTATTAATTGCGCCACTCCTGACAGCAGGTGTCGCTGTTGGTCAAGCTTTGAGTTTGCTTATTAAGTTGCGATGCTGGGTGGTCAAACAACTCAAGGTAAGATCAGCGATTTTAAATCAGGTTCTCACTGGTGTAGATACCATTAGTCATTGCACACTGCAAAATAATGCTGCTCTAGCTTTCTTGTTAGCACATGGGCAAGAGTGTGAGGATTTGGAAGGAATGTGTTTTTTGAACCTCTCTAACCATTCTGCAGTCATTCACTGGAAACTCAAACAAGGACAAGATAACATGAAGAAATTGATTGGGAATGAGAGGGTTACGCCTGAATGGTTTGAGAGATGGGAAACAACTCGATGGTTGAAAGATCTTGTAAAGGGAACTTTGTTGTTACTAGTAGTCATTATTATATTGCTTCTTGTTATTCCATGCATCATGAAACTGGTGAGCCTCTTGGAAGAAAATAGGGTGGGAAAGGGTTTAGCTGGTGCAAGACGAAGAAGGGGGAAATTGTAGCAATGTATCTGAACCTCTTAGACTAAAGGGTGCACCAGTCATCCAGCTGGAATATGTTCTTATCAGAATTTTCTCAGAGCCCTCTGGAATTCATCAAGGTTACTAAGACATAAGCCGTGCTAAAATAAGAAAGAGAAGCTGAGAAACCAAATTCCAAGACTACAAGAACTCGATAACGGGGGGCAGCAAAGCGCCTGGACTGTAACCAAACGTATCTTCTGAGAGGTGCACACAGAATGCGTGGACATAACAAAGGCACCAAGATAAAAATGCGGGCCTAGCGTGTGCAGAGATTTAGAATGTGTAAGTGCATCATGTCAACAATCAACGGCTTCTGCTTAATCCTCTTGCTCCGTTGTCCTGGAGTCCTGAATTTCCCACAAGGAAAGCCCTACTAAAAGGGCTCTGATTTTAATGATAGTTGCTGTCTAGACGATGAATAATGGGAAGAGTTCTTTCAAATCCTTCCCTCGCTGACATCTGTAAGTTTCATCTTTTCCTGATTGTACTGGTGGCTATACATTAGCTATGACTAGAAAGGAATGAGTTTTAGGGATATGTTGCAAGGAAATTGGTAGCTCTGCTTCCATTTCCATTGTCTAAGAAGAATTCTGATTAGTTTTGGACTTTTCATAGACCTCTGACTAGATTGCATTTGTCTTTGATTGAGCCCGTAAATTTTAGGCTACTAGGCTTGACCAATGGATAGAAAAGGGAAAGTCACACAGCTTAGGTGGTTCCCTTGTCAACAACTTCTCAATAGTAGGGCGATTTCTGTCCTCAAGTTTGTTACTTCAGCTAGCAGATTATGCTCACTCCAAAAGAAGGTGAGAAGTTTGCTACCCTAAATGGTCCGATAATTCTTCCTGCTTCTTTGTGACTCTTTTGTATGACTGGATTCTGTATTATTGGAGTTTGTTATAAAAAGTTGGATTAAATTGCGTGCGTCCGCTCTTGGGGGAAACAGTATTTAGCCAATAACATCTAGGCTTTTATCGACCTGAGATTGTCTGAACGGACGGGACGCTTTAAACACAGTAATTCCTGCTAGTTCCAATTCCATTTTTAGACTCGACAAACCGAATGGTAAACCTGCACCAGTAGGGAGGGACATTGGACTTTCTCCTTTTTAGAGAGAAACTAATGAAAAAGTTTCAGCAGAATCATAGCAGGCTGTAAAATAAGAAAAGCATCATGAAAAGAGGCCAATCCTATCCTCTTAGTATTGCTAGTTGTGATTGGACATGAATGAAACATGTCAACTCTGTGTTCCTGGGTATCACATCAGTAACAGCTACTTCAGCTGCTGTAGTTGTCTCCTAAAGCTAAGAACAGAATCCAAAGAATTGTGATTCCATGGTCACAATTCACCCTGTGATGGTGACAGGTGAAAAAGGAGTGGAAGGTGCGCGGGTAAATTAACTTGAATGGCCTATCTAAATCAGCAGCCACTGATTTCCTGAAAACTTCAACAGGTCAGTTGACCTGTTGGGATTCTTTTAATCCATGGTCATGTTTTTCTTGGGATTCTTGTAACCTTTCCCCATTCGTTCAGCCTTTGCCCTCAAGCCTTTGCTGACATTTCAAGTATCTCGACAAGCTGGAAATGTGTTGTCTTTCTTTATCATGTCATAATTCCCTTCAAAGGGTTGTTTGCCTCAAGTCTTATTTTTGCTGGTTTTCTGCTAGTTCATTGTCAGAGGGCAGCAGGTGCTTTGTAAGAGCAAGTACACAATCCTATAGCTTGCTTTTCTTTTGATTTGGCCTGTCTAGAAAACTGAAGGACTGAACATTTCCGACAGGATTTTCTCTCCCCATTATGTTTCACCGGAAGGGCAGATGCAAATCATCTACTTAAACTCTTGGCACGGAAAAAAGTAGTGGTTTGCTGCTGCATATAGGTAGAAGCTTACAAAAGGAAGGCCTTGGGCTGAGGCCCGATACTTTGGCTAAGCAGAAAAGGACTATGGGAAGGTGAGGCCGCTGAATCAGAGGTAGATCAACAAGTTCTAGAATCGTCACGTGTTCACAGCGTGGTGTAGGATGGTTGGTTGAATGAATTTTGTTATGGCTTAAAGCTATGGAACTGATAAAGGCCTGAGTGCTTCAAAAGCCTGGTTTTTGCAAAAAAGCAGCTCTCCTCTGCACCTGCCTGGGGACTCTGCATCACTAGGGACCCTCACTCCCAGTTTGCCAAGGAGATGATCAGTAGGAATGTTGCAGAGCTGCCGTGTCCATATGAACGGAATGGCAAAGAGTGAAGCGGTGGGTATTTTTGGGCTTTAATACAATGCTGCTGCATTGGTGCCAGTTTAGTCGGTTTTCCATCAGTGGCCTTTCTGTCTAGAAGTACACTGCCCAGTCTTTCTAGCATGTGATGCCATTTCCTTCCTGTTGTTTTAATACCTTCCTTCAGTTGAAAGGATGATACAATCTTTACATTTTGAAGATCCCTGTTAGGAAACACTATGCCAGAGGAGTCATTGCTCCCTTTTCTTCTGCCTCCTTTGTAATTTTCAGAGCCTCATTTCAAATTTCTGCTAATGTCGAGAAGAATACTGAGACTACTCAGCAGGGTTGACGCTCTCAGCTGCTTTCCTCTTTCATACTGCTTCATACTGTATGTGACTTAATGGCCTGGTTTTGTCATCCGCATTTTGCTGTGATCTGTGAACACAAAAAGAAGTCTTTGTTTTTTGCAAGAACTACCCCTAGGAGGATTTGTGTTCCTTTTGATTTCTACGGTGTTAGCCCTGTTGCAGAAAAAAAGGAGATTGTACCCTCTTCTTGTGCTCTCATTCCCTCCTCTCTGCTTTGCATGTCCTAGTTAATCTACTGCCATGACTCATTTGGCATCATCTCATAGTGCAAATTCTGCACAGTTTCATGGACTTACAAATGCCAGTTGCCAAGGAGCTTATATAACCATTCAAAGATTAAAGAATTGTAGGGCTGGGCAAGTCCAGCTGCTGAAACTGGAAGTGGTTAAGTCATGCCATATTAAAGAGACAGAGCAAATCAGTTCATCTAGGACTTTCAACTGGACACCTCTGAGAATAACAGCTTGACAGCAATGACACAGCCATCTTCCTAGCTGTATTCCAGAAAGAGAAAAGGGACACCTTCAATGGTTAAGATGTTTGGCATGAGAAAACAGCAAGAAATGTAGCACAAAATACTTGAGCCAGATAAAGTGCGTTTTTCTCGTGAGAATTTTGCAGTTGTTCTTTCTTGTCTGTGCCTTTACTTTTCACAGAAGACAGGGAGGGCGTTTAATTATTATTGTTCTTTTGTTTTCTATTCTTGGCCTCCCTCTTTCCACCTGCCATTAACAATTTTGCCTTGCTTTACTGGCTTCTCTTTCTTTACTTATAGAAGGTTACATGAGGTCCTCCAACCTTGTCATAAACATTCGCATACAGTGGAAAGGAGTAGAAGGTACATCTAAATGCACAAAACAGACCCAGAAAAAGAGAGGTTTTTTACAGTCTTCTGTGAGAACAAGATATCTTTGAACTGAGTAATGCTTTAACTTTTAGTCCACTCTTTACTATTATTACAAGTGTTTGGCCTTTAGTACATAGCCTTTGAAATCATCCAGCCCAATATTTTTGGCTAATTTTGTTTTATTTCTCTCGGGGACTTTGTTTCTTAAGGAATAGTCCAGAGCCAGAGCGTCCACGGTAGAGTTATGCTGCCATAATAAAAGCGTCGTAAATTCTGGTACAGTTTGTGCTGGTAATACGTCTAGGAAAGAAAGGTTTTACATCTTTTTTGACTTTCAAATGTAACCATTATTTGAAAAAGTTAAGAGTTGGGCTTTCCCCCCCTCCAAAATACTTCTCTCTGGAATGTTACTCAGGGATTACACATAAAAGCTCACCCTGTAAAATATGTTGCGGATAATCTGCAGTAAGCGCAGCTTAGCAGCTAGAGATGATTATGTGGGTTAAATGACATTCCTTCTGCGGTGATGGAAACTCTGTCTACGCAGACATACTCAACAAAAGTTACCATGGCTTAGCTCCTCTCCTAAACTTCATGTGCATTTTCAAACTTTCCAAGAAGGTGAATTCAAGCTCCTTCATTGCTCTCTGCTGGAGTCCCAAGAAAATATCAGTGTGCTTTTTGTCATTTACAGCTGTCATTGCTTAGCTCTTGAACATGAGACTCTCTCATGACTGATGAAAGTTGTCTAGTTAAGAGTGGGTCAAAGACACGCTCCTGCTCTAGAAGGAGATGAGAAGGTTTCTGCAGTCTTTGTCATCTCTACTGCTTGTGATTTCTATCCAAAACCAGTGGGAAGTTTTCTGAAGGCAGTCCAGAAGCTGGCAATATGGACAGCTTACAACCAAACACTTGCTGCACTGCTATCACGGTGATACCAGGAAGGACTTAAAAAATTTAGAAGGGCAAAGAAAGCAGTTGGAAGGAAAAGAACATTAACCATTATTCCATTCTTCTAATATGTCCTCCTTTAAGTCATCATTTTCATGCAGTTTAACGGCTTGCGTTGGTATCCCTCAAAAGGAATCTGAGACAGAGTAAGCTTTTTAATGCAGTAGATGTGACACGTGCAGGCCAAGTTGCCTTTGTTGACATCAAATGCCAATTATGCTTGAGCTACCCTTTGCTTAAGGTACTTCGCTTACACGAAGAATTTTACTCATCATTGAGCAAATTTTGCTGTCATGATTGAGTAAATTTTATTCATGATAGAGTGAATTTTACTGTCACTCCGAATTTTACTGTCATGATTGGCATTGAAACTTTTCAAGGAAAGCTCTGGATAGCAATGTTTGTGTAAAAATAGTAGTTTATCTCCTGTATTTGTGTGAAGCAGGTAAGCCTTTTGCTGTCACCAGTGTTGCTTACCCTTTCATGTCATATCCCTCTTCATATCCATATTCTGCTGAAGGCTTATTAATCTGCTTTAAAATTGGCACGTGGAATAAGACTACTTTTCCTTTTTGAAAGCTAATGTCATTTGACCTAGTGACAGTAAATAATTCATTAATTGTAAGTCCCCAGCTAGCATCTTTTATGCATATTCTAACCTTCTAAAGAAGTAACAAAAACACTCTCCAATACTTGACTTTCTTAAGCACACAAAATGCTTCCCTCCTTTGCAGTTGGCATCTGGAAAATGAACCACATCTCTGCAGTATTTTAACGTGCACCATATTTAGCCAAGTAATTCAAAAGAAATAAAAAGCAGCCCCTTCAATTTGGAAATATTTTTGAATTGTTTTTGAATATACAAAACATACCCTTACCGTACGCATTGCATGCAGATTTAATCGTCGTGAAAGCAAACCCTATGTTTCTGTTGGGATAGCATGGTTTTCCAGTTTCCACAATTGTTCTTGGCACAGTTTTCTACTTATGTGACTGTTAGGACACTCGTAGGTACTTCTAAGGTACTGTAGTAAGCGGAGAAGGAGGAGAGGTTGTGCCTTATTTCTGGCTTCCTTTGGTTTTCTTTTTGGTTTTCTTCCTCTTGCTCTTTTTCATGTCACCTTTCTAGATACTGTGATTTAGATTTGCAGTTTACTAAGCTGTGTTTTCTGTCTGGAATTCTTTGAAATTCCCAGAGGAACCCCACCGGTAAATATGCATCTTTTTATGATTTGCTAGCTACATAGAAAATCTTCCTGCTGCTCTAAAATGCTTTTATTTGATATGCATTTTTATCACCATTCCAATGAAAAGAAAAGTTCCTCTATTCACTGCTTTTGTACTGGATTCAGTTCAATGTGCGCTAACGGTGCAAAAAAGTCCTGCTGGAGAAGGGATCTGCATACAAATTGACCAAGACATGTGCTACAAGGGTCTTGAAAAGGTTCAAAGTTTCTCTACCTTTCTGGCAGTCTGTCTTCACAGCAGGACTTGATGAGGGATTTTGCTGGCGTTTCTTTGACAGAAAGCAATAACAAAGCAAGCAAAATGGAGCAGCAAAAGAAGAATGGAGCAGCAAAAGGTACATTATCCCCTCTGTTATTATCATTGTCGAAACAGATTTTTTCACACCATGTTACATCAAATACCTTAGTAGAGCTAAAGACTAGAAAAACGCAGCTCTGTTCTGGTTCATTAAAAGCAAAGCCATCTGTGGACAGAAGTGCCCAGCATGATGCTGGGAACTCCTAGCTGGTTTCAGTAAGCTGTCTGGAGAACGGCATTTTCGCTGGGCTTTACTAGCGTGTCTGTAAGGAGAGGGAGTTTATGTGCAGCTTTGAGCCCTGAGAGTGCCATAGGCAAAGAGACCCATCGTGTAGCTCTCTGACCAGCCACAGCACACTGAGGCATGATGGATTACTCCCAGAGTTCACGTGGTAGAAAGGTTTTCTGCCCCCGTGAAGGACGACACATCCATTTGCTTGACTAGAGCCATTCTGTATGTTACAATGGTAACTTGAATTCATCAAGTTTGTGCTATTTGTACAATGGCAGTGAGCTTGGATTCTTAAGCTTCTCGTGTTTGACCTGTTTCCTGTTTCAGTAAATAGCAAAACTTCCAAGGACTGCAGCGACAAGAAGATGAAGCTGCTAGTGTATTTCAAATCTTTGCCTAATAAAATGGTGATTTTTGCACATATTCGCAATGGAAATTTACGGTACCGAAACACCAGCTCTGCTCAGAGCAATTCTGAAATTGACTTGAGCTCTTTTCTGTGTTTCTTAGCAGGTGAACTGAGATACTTCTAGCTTCCAAGGCAAGGCGTTTGACAGCAGCTTGAAAAAGGCCCAGGCTGTTGGATGAAAAGGTGAAAAAACTGAGGGAAATGGGGGGAAATTTCACTTCTGGTTTATGTCATAGATTCAGCCAGATGATCAACAAGCATTAGTTTTATGAGGTACCAGCGTAGTCTTTCACTCTTGCAGATCCCCAAAAGCTTAACCATCCAGCAGCTTCTTCCTTGCAACAAGTGCCACAGCCAAAAGCCAGGCCTGGCCGTCACCTTCTCCTCGCAGCCTACAAACTCTGCCAAACGTACCGGTGATTCTCACTTTCCTTCTCAGCTACATGGACAAGCACATCCTCTCCATGTCTCCGAGTCCTTAGTGAAACCAAACAGCGGTTCACCTTCAAACAGCTCAGTGTGCCAGGACAGAAAGATTTCACTGGCCTGTGAAATCTTGCTTTTTCCTTGCAGCCTTTTATTTTCAGAGCATACACCGAGGCATTGCACTTTGCTTCTCAGCTGAGTGCATTGCCATATTGCTGGAGTCCCACACGTCCATCTCCTTCTCGCACTAACTGCTTCTGTTGAAACATGCTGATGTGATGTGCTTTCCTGCTCAGCTATTCACACAGTCACATTCTATGTCCTGCTTGCAGTCTGAATCTAAAAGGAGACGTTTCTGACTATGTCTCACAGACACAGATGTACCAGGATGAAAAGGTTGCTTGGACCTTGCCACTTACGTTCGAAAACATCCATTCACTCCACAATCAAGAGACACCTTTCTTTGCTTTACATCCTGCAAACTTCACACAGACACACACACACACACACACACACACACACACACACACACACACACACACACACACGAGAGCTACGCACTTTCTTTCTTTCTTTCTTGGCTGCACACACTCACCTATTTCCCACCTTGACCTCTCTACCACTTCTCCTTCGGCCTTGCTGTGCATGGACATTTCCTGTTAAGATACCCATTGTGTTGCCTATCCCTCCCCCACATTGCCTTGCCTTTCCTACCCAATCTTGCATTTCTTGTCATTGCTGACAATTCCTTTCTTTTCCCTTGCCTTCCTGACCCATGCATGTCCTTCCCTTGCCCTTCATACCAAGCCAGTGCCTTGTATTGACTTGCTCACCTATCCTTCTTTTCCTTCCCATTTGTCCAGCTCCAATCTTTCATTTCCTTCTCCTTCTAGGAGTCTTATTGCCTTGTCTCCCTCTCTTTTGTGTTGCCTGGCAAAGCCACCACTTGTCTGGCCTTGTCCTTGAACCCCTTCCTTGCCTTGCATTACCTTGCTCATCAGTCCCCCACCTGGAATTCACCACCTCTCTTTTTGTGGAATCTCTTCCACATGCATTGCCCTGCCTGCTTCTCCTAGGATTCTCCAGGCTTCCACTGGCTTTTTTTTCTCAAGGCCCCAGCGTTTCAGGAGCTTGTGAGAGGAAGCCTGGAGGAGGCCACGTGCAAGCACACCTATCTGTCCTGACAGCTTTCTTCTGACATCTATGCTTACATGTCTTGAATTTTGGACACAAAGTTCATCTTTCACCCTTGGGCTTCAGGGGCAGAATGACAGTTCTTTTGCATACAAAGGAAAGCAGGCAACTCAAGTGTCTTAGGTGCAGATTAAACATGACCCATGCAAGATCAAGGCTGGACAGAGCGGTCGGTCCGGGCCGCTTTTGTGTACCAGCAGTCTTTGAATGGACCTGCCACTTGCCTTGCTTTGGGCAACCAACCAGTTTCCTTGCCATGCCCTGCTAATTCTCCATTGCTTTGCATTCCCTTGCATACCCATGCCTCACATTTGACCTGCCTGCAGTTTTCCTACAGGGCTTGGCCTTGCCTAGCCCTTCCGGTTACCATCACCTCCTATGCCCAGCCTTGCCTCTAACTTCTGGGACTTGTCTCACCTACCACTCCATTTGCTTTCCCCTCACGGCTTCAGTCTTGCCAACCTGTCCCTTGACTTGCCTACAATTGCCTACACTTGCTTTGCATTGCCTTACCTGCATGAAAGGCAAGGCAAAGAGTGGTAGACAAGGCAAAGCAAAGCCAGGAAGTTATTTGAAGGGCTAGGCAAGGCAGACATAGGCAAGCAAGCAAAGCTAGGGTAGGGTAGGCTAGGAAAACTAGGCATGGTACTGGAGGCAAGGCAAAGCCAAGTGACTTGGAGTGCCTTTCCTTGCTTGGGAAGTAAAAGATACGGTGGCAATGTTGGTAGGGCTGATGATAAGGTATCGTGGGAAGGTATAGTACAGCAAGACATTTCTGTCCTGGTCCTTTCTGTGTAGGAGCCATTGTTGGACAGAGTCAGTACCGGACGTGGTATGCAACTTTTGCTCTGTAAGTTCCTGAAGGAGAACAGCAATGCTTTCTCATGGGAAGGAAAGAACTTAGCCCCAGTGTTGGAGGTGCAGATAAGAAGCTGTGTCGTGCAGCTTAAGGGCGGCAGCAACTTTCTATCCTGGCATATTTGGTTTGGAAGCACTGACTCAATTTGTACAATCATGGAGTCGGTATCCATCTTTGGAAGGCAGTCTCCTTCCTGAAAGAATCCATTTGGCCTGTGTTTTCCACTTTCTCAAGGCAGCCTTCTTGAAATTCTGCCAGCACACTTCTTTTGGACAAGGTAAAGAGCTGCGCTGGGTCTTGGTGTGCAGCCTAGCTAGTGCCCCGCACAGGTAATGCCCAATAGCAGTGGTCTGACACCTTTGTAGAGGATCAGGCCCTGGATGCTTTGGATTTTGGAGGAGGGGATGCCATTTCTTTTGAGATGGGCTTCTAGTTCCTCCTCCCTTTGGCAAAGTTTGGGTGGCCACTTTGGGTGGTCTCAGTGAATTGAAAGGCTTTTCCCAATAGGCAGTTCTCTGGGTTAGAGTTGTTGAACTGTCAGTGGGAATGCAGAGGCCAGGCCAGGCCTCTGCAGGACAGGTTTTTGTCCCTTGTAGCTTTAGGGACTGTGTGAGCAGTCCCTGGTGCCATCCCATTTGGATCCTGACTCTGAGAGATTGAAGGCTTACGGTGGTACTTAGAGCTGAGAAGGAAAGTGGCGATAGCAGGGTGCATGTTTATAGTTTGATGGGTGCAATTGAAATTGTAGGCAGCAAAGAGCTTTCTCCACCAACAGTTTTGCGAGCTCAGCCGACATTTTCAAGTTTGTTACCAGGCTCTGTGAGAGAGAAAAAGTTTGTTAGGGCAGAAGATCTGGTGTCGGCCTTTGAGTGTGGGGCAAAGAAGAGTATCCACTTGGAAGGGGAAGATCGGTGAAATCCTTTTGTCCTGACACAGTTGATTGGAGAGCAGGGACGTTTCTGACTTGGCTGGGTCCTGGGGGTGGTTGTGAGCTGGGCTCGGTGCGTGTCCTGGTTTTGTGAGTTGACAATGCTGTGGTGTGGTTATTTAGAAGAGCGCTGACAGTGCCCAGGAAAAAGACAAGCACTTTTCTAGCCCAGCCCCGTTCGTGTGGGAGCAGTGTAGGGACAAGAGCTCCGCTGTGGATCCTGGCTCTCGGGTACTGACAGAATGGGATCCTGCATGTAGCAGAGAAGGAAAAAGAATCATTTCATTGTTGGCTGCACAGTTTAGAAGCTTCAAAATAAAAGGCAATTGCAGCATGGCCTCTTCATTTTAGAAAGTTTTCTGGGCCATCAGCTGCTCAACATGTAACTTGCACCCACTGAACTGCATTCAGCTTCCTGGAGATATGCACTTTCCCTCAAGATCTAGGTACCATCTTGCACTCTAACACTTGAAGATCCCAAACCGCTTCAAAATGTCCAGCGGCTGCTCTCAAAGGAAAAGTCCTACAACAAAAAGGCAGTGCTGGCCATAACGCTCCCTTTGCAGTCTGTCAACCAAACGAAACATACTAGCGATTCTCACGGACTTTCTCAATGATATATATACGTGCATCAGCACATTCTCTCAAAGTGACAGAGACTATCGCTACAGCCAAGCGTTTTCAGCTGCACTTCTGACTGACAGATGTGCCAGGACAGAAGGCATTTGCCAACCTACCCTCTTTCCTGTGCAACCTGACATTGGCAGCGCAAATATTTTCACATTCTTTCATTGTGGACATGTCCAAAGCAGCTAAAGATCACACAGGTGGAAGTGTCAAGACAGAAGATGTTCTCAAAGTAACTCCTTTTTTTTCTAAACAGCTTTTAAACTGCACACAATGCTTTGTATCTTCTTTCCCACATAGACCTGCCCTCACTTTTTCACACTCACATCTTTGTTGCAAACATCCAGCAGCTGTTTGCGTAGAAAAAGGCTCTAGAAATAAAAGCGAGACTTGGGCTGCACCTTCTGCCTGCCCTGTGTAAGCCACATCAAACTCACCAGTGCGCTCTGTCCTTCCCTTTTCCGCTGCAACTACCATTGTGTTCTCTGGATCTCGGAACCTAAAGGTAGGCACATTTGTTTCCACAGAAGGGCCATAGGTAGCAGCACAAATAGCTCTCACTGAACTTTAATCTTTACCACTGCCACCATGAGTTTGGTCGGTAGGCCAGTAGGAGTCATGCTCCTTTTACAGCTGGTATGCGGCAGCCGCCAGCCCAGTGCTCTTCGACTCTTGTAACCAATCCTGCTTTTACTCTCCCGGAGGGGATTAGGCATCTGTTTCTCACACAGATCATTGTGGCAGCAGCCAACGGCTCTAGTGCACTGCTTCTGCCAAAAGACACTGGGGCCAGACATTTACCTTCTCAGCACTACGTAGCCCCGTACTCTGCATCTCTTGTCGTCCAGATCATACCGCAAAGCGTTTCACAGAGAAAAAATGTGCCAGGACAACAAGCTTGGCTGAAGTGTACCCCTGAAACTGGTGGAAGTTTGTATTTGCACCACATTCAAGGGGCAGTCCTCTTTCCTATACAACCTGCAAACTGCTGTCTGTTCGCAGTGCCCTCTGCCCGCTCCTTCTTACCTTGAAGTACCATGCCAAAGAGGGCTCTGTGCTGAGGTCTCAGAAGAAGAGGGAAGCATATGTGTTTGTAAAGTGGACTGTCTGTTAGTCACTTCCCTCTTCAAAGCAGCGTGTTCCATGCCAAGCAGACAACAAAGCAACAAAGGATGAGTGTGACTCTGCATTCAAATCCTGCAATGTTCCCAGAAGTGAATTTCTCTCTTCTATAGGACTGACTTGTATGAAGTGGCGTGGTTGTTTCCTTCCATTAGAAGGGAAACTCATCTAGCCAGGCTTCATCACCCCCTGTATCTTTTGGGGTAGTTCTTGGAAGAAAATAGAGAGCAACTTTTCCACTCCACATGATTCATGTTTCATTCTCTTCCTTCTGTACTTCAGGGAACAAGCTATCAATTCCCTACTCTTTCTATGAAAAGGCATGAAGCTATTAATTAAATTCCCATAGATATAATAAGGAATCAAAGTCTTTTATGCCTGCAAGCAGGCCCTTATGGTATGAAAAGTATGGATTGTCAGGGGTGGAAGAAGATCTGCATGAAAAAGGAGAAAGCCCAGAAGCATGCAGGGATTTTCAGGTATGAAAGGGAAAACGACATTAAATTGTCAAGGGAAAGAAATTGAAAGAGGGAGGAGGGAGAAGGGAGGAGAAGGAGGCAAATGCTGCCTTTGAGGCAGCTGACACAAGGACCGTCGGCCTCATGAGCAAACAAGAAAACCAAATGAAACTTCACAGCAATCTCATCCACAACTTAGTGGACAAATGTGCAAACCCATTTCTTCATTTATTATGTGTCTAATATATATAGAGATGTTCTTCATTCTGACCGAATTTTCAGGGAGCAAGCTAGTGTAAGGCACCTGGAACCAATGGTGTATTGGAAATGGCCAACATGCAGAACACGCTCCATCCTGAACGCTACCACAGCAGAATCACAGGATCATAGAATGGCCGGGGTAGACAAAGACCTTAAAGGCCATCTAGTTCTCTGACATGGGCGGGGACACCTTTTACTTGCTCAGGTTGCTCAGAGCCCCATCCAGCCTGGCCTTGAACACCAGGTTGGGGTGTCCATAACTTCTCCAGGCTGTCTGTGCCAGTGCTTCACCACCCTCACAGGGAAGAATTTCTTCCGAGTATCTAATTTCAACCTGCCCTCTTTCATTTTGAAGCCATTGCCCATTGTCCTGTCTCCAGAGTTCCTAATGAAGAGTCCCTCTCCTGCTTCCCTTCAGATATTGGAAGGTGTTGTGAGGTCTCCATGCAACCTTCTCTTCACCAGGCTAAACAGCCCTCATTCTCTCAGCCTGTGTGTCATGGCTTGACACTGGGACAATGCCAGTGCCCCCATGAGTATACTCTCTCCCTGGTTTCTGCTGTGAGATGTGACCAGGAATAAGCAAAGCAGGCTCCCACTTAGGGGAAAAAAAAAATTATTAACTAAACTACAAGGGAAAGGAAAAAAAAAAAAAAAGAAACACACAAGGAAAATGAAAACTTCACAAATACATCTCCTCCTCCTCCTCCCCAAATTCCCAATACAATACATCCCCCAAATCATCGACTCTCGGTCCAGCACCACCCTTCAGAATACTCAATCCTCAGTTCATCAAGAGGACAAGGAGTCCTTCTTGTGCCAGTGGTGACCTATTCCTTTCATGTCCAGTGCTCTCACCACTGAACACAGACCAGAGCTGCTTCTAGGGTCGACTTTTAAGGATGCTTCATCCCACTGCAAAAAGGCACAGTCTCAATTTTGGGACATCTGTCCCCCCCATATTTTTCACCCCCTGGGGCCGAGGGGTACCCACACCGAACCCTCTTGATCCTGAGGCATTGCCTCCCCCTAGAATGCAGTCCCTGTATCACAAGGAAACATGGCTCTGTCCATGGCTACACACAAAGAGTCCAGCATAAGCTACTGCATCATCTCTTCCACCTGCGTTCTTCTCTATTTCTCTCGTGGCCCATTTCCTCTTATCTCCTCTATATCTCTCTTCTCATTCAACTCCAGGAGGATTAGCATTTGTAAGGTTTCCATCATCCAAGAAAAGGGTTAAAAATCTGAGGCTCTGTCTGTCCAGAACTCCCATGGCTGCCAGGCCCCTTCTTGCACTCCCCTCTTCTCCTTCTCGGCCGGCCAAGAACAGGCACCAGCTCTCTCTCTGTCTCTCCTGCGGTGGGGGGGGGGGGGGGGCTGCCCAATGCCTCTCAGCCACCCTTCCATCCTGCAGGGGCCTTCACCTCCCTTCTGGCCAGGGGCCCAGCCTACCTCACCGGGCTGGGTGGCTTCCCCTGCCCCGCCCAGCCCGCAGCCAGGCAGGGGAGATCTGAACCTTTCCCTGACCGGAACCCAAGAGAGCCTCCCAGGGGAGAGCCCTGCTTTTAACCCTGTGTTCTCAGAGGTGCATCCAATGTCCCAATGGCCACCTTAGGTGCCAATATTAAAATCTGAACATCCATTGGCCTAACCACAGCATCCCAGAAAACACATTTCCTGTCAAACCACCACACTGTGGGATATGCTCTTGTCCTGAATACTGAACTGCAGTATTGTCTGATGATTTTTTGAATCCTTTGAAGGCATTTTGAATTCTTTTTCAGCCTTAAATTAGACTAAATAGCTTTGATTTGTGGGTATTGAGCAACAGAAATCACTGCCCTGGCTTGCCTTTTTTACAGCTCCTTTCCGTGGGAGACTCGCTGCAAACGTCACAGCTGGTGAGACAGTGGGCACACCATCATTCTGAAAGAGCTTTGCACAGTAAACATAGAGGAGGATTAAATATTGAAATGCAGATGACAGGAGCTGCCCAATGGACTCTGCTGGTGGAAATCAAATACTAGTCTAGTATTTTGAATGCAAATAATTCCTCCCAATGAGGCCAGACAGGCTTGTTTGCCTTTGAATCTGAGCATGTGGACAGTAGTGGATGGTCTACAGGTTGAAAACAGTGTAGATACTTCTCCTTTTTTTCAATAGTGGCTCAGAAACTGAAAAGGCAGCTACAAAATGGTAAATACATCCCTACAGATTCAAAAATGGTTGTTCTTAATTTGCATCTCCACCATAACAACAAATTGTTAGAACTAAAATACAGATGGGAATTTTATAGCTTCTCAGAAATGAAGCAGGAATTGGCCAATGGGCCTTCTCAGAAATGAAGCAGGAATTGGCCAATGGGCCTTAGCAGTAGCTACAAGTTTTTCAGCATGAGGCATCTCAAAAGTGTTTTAACCGTACAGAACTTTTCTGTACTTTTGGCCTTTTATCTCAAGGATGAATCAAAAAAAAAAAAAAAAAAAGGAAAAAAAACCCAAGAAAAATAAAAAAAGAACAAACCCTACCAAATATATATATATATATAACATGACTAAGATAATAAGCACAATCAGTAACATATATAGAAAAAGAACCCATGGTTTTTAACTTTCAACCTTGTCTTCTCAACACACTCTCGAAAATGGAGTTGTTTCCCTATCTGCCTTGAAACATTTTGGAGCAAAAAACACTCTAAGGTCCTGATAGGTGTTTTGGTCAAAAATCCCTTCTTCTGGTTTTCTGTCCATAAGCAGAGTAATGGAGGGGAAAACTGGTAGCTGGCCAAAGGAGGTAGGAAGAGTGATCATCATCCACAACACTGGGGCTAAAGAAATTTCCACAGAAAATTACCTGCCTTATTACTTCTTCATGTGTTGGGTTGAAAGCTCAGAATCTGTTTCCATGTTTCCCATCCCTCGAATGTTCTATTTCACAGAATTCGAGCCCCTCAAACTTCAGTCCTGCCAGAACAGCCCGCCACGTGCTGTCATAGGGGATCTGCTGATGCCCACTGACTCTTACCAGTCTAGTGCTTGTCACTGTTGCAGATCAAGAACTACTGAATAGTTCTGATTAATGCTCTTAGAGTGGTTGAAAACAAGGAAAGAATGACTAGACATTTGTATGATCAAATCCCCTGATGGAATAAAAACATACCAGGACAACAAGCTTAATAAATGTATTCATTGTCATAAGAAGGGAGATGAAGGGTCCAAAAGATTACTTGCATACTTACTGTTCTAAATCCCTTGTTATCTGGTAAATTGCAAAGGATGCCCGGCTTTCACCAAAATGCAAATCAGATTAAAATGTGAAGCCTTACACTTTACTGGATAGAAAACTTCATCGTCCATTTTTAAATCTTAGAGATTGCGATGTTGTCCTGGTTTAGGGCAAATTTGGAGGAGAATTTCCAAATTAGGGCCCCTCCCCCCAACTGGTTCGGGAAGGATTCCTCAGAGAGAAGTGGAACGAACCTGTTCATTTAATAGGCACAGCACCCCCCAGCACGCAAAAGGAACAATTCTGGATGACAGCACTCTGAAAAAGATGACAAATTCAGAAAGTCTCTCTTGGGGGGGTGGTCACTTTGTTCTCAGTCCCTCCGGCGCTGGGCCAGCTGCTGCAGGCCACAAGGTGCAAACTCTCGGTGTTTCCCAGGTCCCAGTCCGGAGCAGGTTCAAAATGGTCAGGAAGACCGGAAGGAGAAACGGTCCAGGAAGAAATTTGGACAGTTTAGCTAAACTAGCTAATGAGCAAAAGCAAGCAGAAGCGAAGCAAGCAAGAGTGAGAGAGAGCAAAGCCAAAAGCAAAAGCAGAAAAAGCAAAAGCTGCAGTCTCTGTGTCCCGCCAGGTTGATAAGAAAACCAAAACAAAACATTCCCTCTTCAGAGCCAGTCTTAAAGGTACAGAACATAATATCCAACATTCACAGAACACATGAATGGGGATACAAGCATCATAACGTCACCCTAGGACAGATGTATTTCCTATTAATACCTTAATATTAATAAGGTTTAGAGCTGGAATTCAGAGGGAAATGAAAGCTATTTTGAATTCATTCTATTCAATCATCTTGTCTGGACTGTCTCTTCCTGCTTTTCACTTCTGAAACTCTGTATGAAAGGCATAGAGTTCTGGATTAATTCTTTTCAGTTTCCCCTGTTATTCTTAACAGTTTCCCCTGTTATTCTTCTTTAAAGGCAAACCTGGAAAAATCCACACTTTCTTTCCCAACCACTTCTAAAATTCCATTGAGAAGCAAAAAACCCCATCAAACAACTAAATCTCTGCTCCAATTTGTAGGAAAAATCCCCATGCCATTAACTGCTTTCCTAACATTTTCTTTCTCTTGTATTAATATGGCAACCTTTTCTTGCTTTTATAGATTAGAACCAAATTCTTAAAGCTATAAGGAATCACAGGTTTACTGTAGCTGATTCTGAGATACAGTAGTCCAGCAAGGAGTTCAGACCTCAAAAGAAGAGTCTGTACAACAAGATTCAGCACAACGTTGAGACATATTAGCTATTTTTCAAGAAAAGCCGCCAAAATGAAACTGCTTAGACTTCTATACTATCATGGGTCCCTGCTTCCAGAACCTGACCTAAGTTGCTGGAAACTAGCTGCAATATTACTGCAAACAATGCTGTGAATGTAGGACATTGTTATTCTTCTCTTCCATTGAAAACCACAAGTGGAGTTGCGTCATTTTCTTAAAAATTCTCTATTTCCTTCCAAACTGCTAAAATAATGATAAATCAAGTGTTCTGTTCATACAGTTTAAATCTAATAATGTTCAAAATGAAAAAAAAAAAAATTCATTCAGATATGGTCTGCAATAATACAGCTGAGACAAGATGAACCAGTCTGGCCTACAAAATAAAGTGAAGCAGAATTTGGGAATTTGGAACACCTTACGATGTAATATTTAAAGAAAAAAAAGAAATAAAATGTAACCTACCCAAACTCAATCAGTGATGCACCGACAGAGAAAAAAGAACTAATTACTACTAATATTTCTTTCATTCTCAGACAAGAAGTTAAATGATCCTCTTGAATGCGTGGAAGATTGTTGCGAAAGACAGCAGCCTTCTTCTTTACAACATATTCTTCAGAACTCCAGGAGACAAATCATTAGAGCTATGAGGCTCTTTCTCTCTGTAAAACTTCCAGAGCATAGCCAAGATTATATTCCTTTAGAGATCCTCACCGCCCTGGGAGACTGGTGGATAGTCTACAGCTCCAGTACATCAGCCAGACGCTCTGCCTTATTTAGCATGGCTACTGCAGCAAGGACATCATCTCTACTGGCTTTCTATCCAAAATATATGCAAGGCACAACAAAGAATATACCCAAAACACTGAGCACAGCTTATGGCCTTCAAAACAAAAATCTCACCATGGCAATACTGGATCTTCTGATCCAAACCATCAGGAAACATTTCTTTAGAGGCGAAAAAAGCTCCTGTTGATTGTACAAAAAATAGTGATGTAAACCAGAGTTGCATGACCCAATATTTCTATTGAACTGGAACTATTTTGATCAATATTATGGATCCATTTCTTTTCAGGGCATTTGGTAAAAAATGTAAAGTATAGTTTAAAAGGAATTATTGGATGCGTACTAAGTACTAGGGATTAGTTAAGGTGTTGGTTTTGCATGGCTTGGTTTTTGGTGGGGAGGGAAGAAGCCAGCCACAGAAGTGAATCTTTTGTGAAAAGCTCCTAGAAGCTTCCTCCATGCCTGGCAAAGTGAATCCCTGCTTGGCACTAAGAACAGACATGCTGCTAAGCCAATTAGACAAGCAGTAATATATTTAAGAAGGAAATCAAAACTGCAGCCAGTTAACTTTTAAGTTTGCTAATTTTTTGGTTGGCACCTCTTCTGGTTTGAAAGCAAAAGCAGCAAGAGATGCTGTCGCTGTTGCAGTGTGTGTTTTTGATTGCAATGCAGTTTGAGTAGTCAGTTTTAGAATACTTCCGGTTTTGTGCTGTTGTAGCATATTTTATTATTAATGGATTGTTCCTTTCCCCCCGTGGTGTTAGTTTTTGCCCTAGTTGTCCATCTCCCCAAAGACCTGCCCTTTTGTTCCCTTTTCCTCCTCCCACTGAATGTCAATCCCTCCCCAAGCCTGCCCCTTTCTCTAGAAACTTCCCTATCAATTTTATAGTCTTCAAAACCCCATTGGTTTGTTTAAGTTATTCTCCTCCCCTGTAGTCCCCTATTGGTTTAAACATTGTATTCCCCGCCTTGTGGTCCACCCCCAGTTGCTCCCAGTGTGTTAAAGATTGTATCCTCCTCTGGGACCTCTCCCCATTTCTAAGTTGATGTATGCGTTTGAGTCAGTGTCTTTCTGTCCCTGACCCTCCAGGGAAGAAACTCCTTTGGAAAACATACAGAAGACCTCTCCCTGTTCCTTGTCCCTGCCCTCGGCGCAGTCCTATCCCCAATGCAGTCCACCTGTGCCATAGAGCAGCTGTGCCCTACAGCTGCACCCTGGATTCGACAGCTTTCTGGGGGCAGCCCACTCTGGCTGTTGGTGTCAGGAGCTAGTCGGTCTGAAGAAATCCAGCATGGCAGCAAGACTCCAAGTCAGAAATACAATTTATTAGGAAAAGGGGAAAAACCAAATACATGCAATAATACAAAAGAAAAAGCACGGACAGAATACGACCTGTCACCCTGCTAGTTAGGGTGGTGGCAGCAGTCCGGATGAAATGGTCTTGTTGAAGTGGTGATCCTGTAGAAACCATCTGGTAGCTCTTGTCCTCTGAAGACCAGTGGGTGAGGGTGGCCGTTCTTCTAGGAAGCCAGTGGAAAGACTGCTTGTGGTGTCCCAAAACTCAGATTCTATCCAGCTGGGGATGCTTAGCTCCTGCCCCCTGGGCAGAGCATCTTGCAATGGGCTCAAATTGTTCTGAGTCATGCAGTGGTTCCTTGATTACCCTTTAAACAGAAATGGCTCCTGGAGGGAGTCATCTCTGAGTCATGTGGCAAGACATGGATGGCCCCGTTAAGAGATAAGGAGATAAGGAAAAAACGATGCCCCTCCCGGTTTCAGCAGCTCTTGAGGTTGGGAGCAGAATACATTTTTATATTGTAGCCTAGGACAATACAGGATGAATGCTTTTGCATTTGCAGGAGGTTTGTGTGGATTTGAAAAGCATCCTTATAGCAGAGGCACAAAAGTATTCTCATACCCTTTTAAATCATCTTCAAACCAAGCAATTCTCACAAGAAGGTAACGCATGAATGACTTGCAAGTGAGTTGAAGAAACACGGCAAAGATAAGTAGTGTTCAACTGCAGAGAATCGTTTAGGGACACCATACCTTTATATACCTTTATATTTTAAATCAGGAAGCATGGATGGACCGTTTTTTTCCCCTTAGTTGACTACAGAACCAGCGGTCCCTTGCGGGAGGGTGTTTGGATTCAAGATGACACTGGCAGCTAAGAGCATGGCTACATAGAAGGTGCTACTTTTAGACCAGAACATTCAACTACTTAAAGGCAGATAGGAGAATAGCTGACTAGTGACAGCTCTGAGCAGAAGAGCCTGTGGCTTATCCTGTGGGAACAATAGTAAGACATTTCAATTGAAAAACCCCATTCATTTCCAAGGACCAAACATCAGTAAAAATAAAAGGTCAAGTAAAGACACCCTAGTGCTCTTCTTATCAGAAGCATGTTCCTCCATATGAGAGCATTTAGGAAAGGACAGTCCATTCATAAAGAAAGGTGTGCCAGTTAGAAAACCTGTAGAACAATACAAGACAAACTCACACAATATACATCCTCAAATGCAAAATGAAGAAATAATCATTTCAAGCTTCCGTGGAATTAATTGCATTTTATTTGTTCTTTTCATTTCAGCTGCTATCAAGTTATTTTTTAAGACTGAATTTTATGAATTCAGCAAAGCTCTCTTTTTGAATGTCTGCATACCCCTATAAAACACTGAGGTGACAAAGAGAACGGCAGTGGAAGGAAACCTGGTCCACCTCCCCCTCCTTGAAGCTTTAGGCCAGCGAGTGATTAGAATTTAGTCACTTCATTTGCTTTACCAAGAGAGAATGTTTTCTAGCCTTTATCTTTCCTTTTGGAGCTGATTCACTTTGTAGTCATAAATTCTTGACTCAGTTGGTGAGAAACAATGGCATTACAGCCGTGGATGTTAAAGTGCACTGGTGGGAAATGAAGTTTTCATCTTCAGGTCCTTGCTTCAGTAAATCTTCCAAATTCATCAGAAAGAAAGTTCCCAGACCAGTAATCCCCACTCAGATGACCTAATTCAAATAGTCTGTAGGCATAAGAGGCATCAAGCAGGTGCTGTCATCTGTTAGGGGAATACCCAGCCAGTACATGATTGTCTAGTTAGGCGGCAACAATTTTGGAAATAATTTAGTTTTTTTGTATTGCAAGTGAATGGTCAATACATTTTATTAGTGGATACGGGTAAAAGAATGTCTTCTGCATCCTTTCAGAGGGGAAGCTTCCCTAGATCTAAAGCTGCTCAGCTCCACGATAGGATGCTTTGTCTGAAAAGGGAACTCAAGTCTTTGTCCTTTTGGATTGCTTCCATAGTTTTTCACTCACTCTTCAGGTACCTGTTAATACGTTCTCTTATCCCTTGCAAACTTTTATGGGCATAGTCACTGAATTGGTACATATTCCATGAAGTCCACAGGCCCTGTTGAGATGCAGCCACAGGTCTCAAGGGTGTTAGCAGATGTTATTCTGAGGCCACTCCTAATGATGTTTGATGGATCATAGTGACTGAGGAAAGTGCCCAAAGACTGGATGAAAGCAAATGTCACCCATCTTGGAAAAAGGCAACTAGGAGGACTTGGAAAAGTACAAGCCAGCCAGCCAGCGTCATTTTTATCCCCAGGAAGTTGATGGAGCAGCTATTGCTGGAAAGCATTGCCAGGCACATGAAGGAGGACAAAATAACATAGTCAGCATGGATTTACCAGGGGAACTTCATGCTGAACAACTTTTTAAACTCCTCTGATGAATCAACTTGCCCGGTAGATGAAGGGAATATTGTCTGCCTGGGCTTCAGGAAGGTTTTTGACATTTCTCTAGGTGGCAGCACACATACATCCCAGAAGGAATAGTGCAAAGAGGAGGGAACCAGTGTCTTTTCAAGGATGCTCAGTGAAAAGACAAGAGGCAGTAGGCACACACTGAAATACAGGAGATTGCCTCTGCACATCAGCAAATGATTTTTTACTGTGAGGGCGACTGAACCACGGCACAGACTGCCCAGAAAGATTGTGGAGCCTGGATCTTTGAAGACATGAAAAGTACACCCAGATATAATCCTGGGCAAGAGGCTCTAGGTAGCCTGGTTTAAGCAGGGGGGTTGGACCTGGTGAGCCCCACTGACGCCTTCCACTCTCGTTCATTCTGTGCTAGTGAATTCTCTTAGAGATGCATTTCAAGCACTGGCATGACAAAGATCTGTGCAGAGAGAGATCCAAATGGACATGGGATCTAAGTTCCTTAAGTAGTGCTCAAGAAGAATGCAAAACTCTGGGATAAGTGTCTCTTCCATAACTGAATCCCTTTCATGGGAAAATTCCCCAGCTATAGAAAGATCTTCTGATAGGCATGCTTAAGACTGACACTGGCTGAGCAAATTTCTCCCTATGTGTGTTTAAGACCAGTTAGGATCTTCACCAATAGTGTTGTCAACATAGTCACAGAATGTATATTGTTAAGAAGGGACAACTTACATCAGAATGGCAAATATTGGTCCACAAAATGTATTAATGTATGGGAACTATCTACTTGGGTTGAAAATAAAAAGAAAGAGTTAGTCTTTATTTATCAATTTCATCCCAATATTGATAAGGTAAGAAAAAGACCTTAGTCCTTAACCTTCTTAACTCAAACAAAGATTTTTAAAAATTCCTTGTAAAAAATGTATCCTAATTATCAGACTATGAAACAATTTTAGTTGGGAAAAAAGTTCCAAAATTGTGTAGATAGTGGTAAAGAAGCCAAGAAAATAGGTAAGAAACAAAAAGAGAGCAAAAGAGTCAGCTTCAGTCTGCAAGCTCGTTCTAGAAGTAATCTGCTAGAAAAAGGAACCCCCAGTTGAATTTCCAATGTATTCATGCACTTGATTCAGTAACTAGTCAATGTAAAAACCAATCCTTTTGTACGACTTCTCCCAGCAACAAAAACTCCAGCAGCTTGACACCACCATCATGCCTGTCCCAGATGTACTTTAAAAGAAATGATCCTTTCTTGAAACTCTGTTTGCATAAAAGTTGCAAGACATTGGAGGGATTCTCCACATTCTCATTTCTCCGTGTGGCTTGAAAGTATATTTGATAAAATATGCAACAAAGCATATGATTTATAAGGTAGGGTAAAATGGATGATTTGGGAATTGATCTCTTGTTGATATTAAACTTCATATCCACTCTCTGTGAAGTTTCTAAAACAAATGATGGAGCTGAGGCATGAATCTGCCACAACAAGTGTTGAGCAAACATACACACTCCCCTTCACATGCCCCCCTTCCACACACACCTAGGCCCACGCAGAGGTCAGCATAGCAGATGATGAACACCTTGGAAAAGACCGAAATGCTAAATACCTCTCTTTGTGGGCAAAATAGCTGGTGCAACAATTCAAATATCTGGTGTAAAAATTCTGTTTAATATCTACTTCCTATTTAAAACACAGCTTTTCATTTAATTATATGTAGGGAATATTTTCATATTATTTGTTTCTTTACGATTACTTCATTCTCATGTGTTGTATGTCTAGGAATATTTTCTTCTAAAGATAGAAAAAAATAGATAATATCTTTTCAGAAGAAAACATTGGTTTATACAATTTTAAACCATCATGATATGGAAGAATTCTTTTGTCCCTCACTAAGGTGGAAGAACTATTTGGATCACAGATCATTTACAATGAAATACTTTACCTTTTTAAGATGCTTTCAGTCAATTTTATATCCTCATTGCTTATTCAATGTAAACAGTAATTTTTCAGTGAAGGGAAAGTGTGTGGTATATCTGCATTATGTTCAAACCCAATTCCTACTAAAGGCCAGGCTGAACCCCAGTAAATAATGTCCTGAATGATATTTTGCCGCCTTCTTTGGCACTTCATGAAATCCTAACATGAGGAAGTGTGGAAATACAGAGATTTTGTCCCATGTAGAAACCCATCCCATGTATTTTATGCTGTAATTCTTCTCTCTTTTAAAATTTGCTATCTTCTGCATAGTTTTCATTAACCTGTTACAGTAGTGAAAATCACAGATCAAGGTAATTTTGTAACACTTTGATTTTACCCCAAGAGCTGAGGGAAAACTTGCTCCTATACTTCAATCTGAGTTTCTTCTAGATTCAAACTTTGTTTCTCTACCATCAAGAGTCTCCTGTGTTGCTGCTCAAAGCCCCATCCAACCTGACCTTGAATACTTTCAGGGATGGGACACCCACTACTTCTCTGGGCAACCTGTTCCAGTGTTCCATCACCCCCACAGTAAAAAATGTCTTCCTTTCATCTAATATGTGTCAGAAGTATTAAATCTAGGCATATAAACTTTGAGGAAAGGTTTGAAATTCTTTTGATTTGAATCACATTTTATATGAATACTGACTTACAGGTGACTAAAATATGTTGATGGGCATTTGAGCTGACACTTTTTGAAAAGGTGCATGGAATTTAAAATTAAAACCAGCACCATTAGAAGCTTTGTGCCGTTTTCTTTTTCCTCTGGTATTCAAAATTGCATATATCAAATATCTGTGCTTCATACAAAGCTCTTAGACACTCTCAGAAAAAAGCTTTTCTTTCAGACTAAGTTGCAGTTTACGTAGAACACTAGTACTAGTGACGGTTTTTCTGGGCATAGGGGGAACACCTTCTCATTGGATTTGTGTGCAGAATGCATTTTATCCAAACTGGAAAATTGATCCCAGCTGTGTTCTAGTCATCATTCTTACTGCATCAGGCCTGAAGATTCTGTGAAAAGTAGCCTGTGGACCTTGAACATAGCTCATGTGAAACAGATGAGAGGCGATGGAGAAGTTGAGGGAGAGAATAAAGAGCATATGGCCCAGTACAGACTAACAATTGTTTGGCACCCTTTAAAGGCTGTGTTTGACAAGCAGGGCTGAAGCAGGTCTGCAAAATATCCGGGAGATCAAAATCCATTGAAGCAAATTGCCCTGGCCAGTCACCTTGCTGCCGATAATTCCCTCTCCATACCAGCTGATCAGGCCTAACAATGCTGCTGCAGAAGTATTGTGAAAAAGGTAGGCATATTTTCACAGATGCAGGGGAAAATCCCCTTGGATGATGGTTCCAAGGGATTACTTGATGGAGCAAGTTATGTACCCTTATCTACCGTGCAATATCTAAGTTGGTGAGTTCACTATCTGTCAGCATCACTTTAGAAAATAAATGTTTGATGCACAAAAAAATATTTCATATGTCCTGTCTACCTGCTTCATTTCAACCAATGAATAGGCTACGTTCCATCAGCAAAGGGTTTATGATCCTATGTTTCTTTAAACTGTGGTAATTCTTTATTTTTTTCTAAATCAGACACTGTCTATTCATAAGATTCAGATGTCCATGGCAGGAGTGTAATTAAATTCACATGTTAAAAAATAACCTTCTTCTTGTTATCTTTTTTTAAATTACTGACATGTAACATCAGTCTGAGAGCTGAAGAAAACCCCTTCATTTGCTGTTTGCCAAGTATCATCTATGTGATACAAATTCTGCTTGAGAAATCACACCCGTGGATTGCCATGTAGCACTACTAGTAATGCTTTCACAACCTTTTCTTCATCATTAGGTCTTTTGGTGAAGTGAATGATTAGAACATAAGCAAGGGCATTTGTTCAAGATGCTCCAGAAAGAGCTGTGGTCTGTTCTCTTCTTTGCTGCCTATGTTAGCACTGAGCTGCAAAAAATGAAAGATTACTAGGAAAAGTGTTACTTTCAGTCTAAACTTGTAAATGATGTTTGGAATACCCTGTTAAATGACAAGGTGCTCTTTTAAAATATGGCATCTTAAGGGAAAATGTCAGCTTTAAAAAGGTTTTGAGACAGTTGCTTCTGGAAAAAAAAAAAAAAAAACCAACAAAAGAATTGGAGGCATCTAAGGTCTTTAGGCATACTATTTTGAAGATTGATTCAAACCACAGTTTCTTCATATAGGAAGAGCAGAGGACCATAGATGCAACCCATTTGAAAATGGATTTCTATATGTTTCTGGTTGGGATTACCAGACATCATTTCTTGTGAAGTCGAGGGACTGCAGTTAGCACTCCAATAATTTCCTTCCCTGAAATTCAACTGCATTTGCTCCTTTTTCCAGAGTCCCCATTTATTAGTGAAGGTATGCTCTATCTATGCATTAGAATATTCCATTAGAGTGTGTGACTCATACTTGCTAGTTAAAATTAGCTGGAACGGAATGGATAGTTACAGTTGCTTGTATACAATAGTCTTATTTTGGCAAGTTTTCTTTAGACAATGTTGAAGCAGCACTAGCAAATAGGAAGTACAGCTTGCAGCAGGGAAGGACACTCTTCTGCTTTCTCAAGTTTCCTGTAGTTAAATAGACGCCAAAAGGCTTTTCCTAGTACTACTACTGTCTTGTAGGAATACTTGATCTAATCCTATCTTTGATCAAATTACGAATGGGTTACTTTTCTACAAGGCAGAACATTTTTCTTTTAATAATATGTATTTTGTAAGGTGGAAACATGAACTTGTGCACCAGTCACGTGGAATGTACTCCTTATTAAGTTTCACAACCTTCTTTAGAAAATATTGACTGTGTGTAACTTCAAAAGAAGAATTCTGGGCATCTTCATTCTATTGATGTAATTGTTTTTCTGCCATGCTGGTATTGTTTTCTATCATTTTTACCAACAGAAATATTTTTCCCTGACACCTATGGAAAAGACCTATGTTTACTCAACAGTGCGGCATCAGTACATTGTTTAGAATGATTTCAACATGGTCCCAAACATATTGGACAGCTAGACAGCAGAGGTTAGCAACAGGGAATGGGAATAACTTCTGAACCGTTTCAGTAGATTTCCCAGGAAGGGAAAATTGCTTTCTGCCACTGCAAATTTTCCCAGAGATTTTGTCTGGTTAAGAGTTGCATCAAAAGAGTATTTTTGCACAAACCTTCGGGCAAGCTCTGTCTCCGATTTACTAGTGAATGCAAAGAGGGTGAAAGTGCTGCTTCAAAGCCCTCTGTGTGCTTTCTGTACCAAGAGGGGGGGTGACCCCAGAAATAAGTTTTGATCTCTCTTCAGAACACAAGGCATGTCATCACCTCATTCATCTTCTTCTGGGACTCATAGCATCTTAAGACTAAGAAGCTCTCTTGCTTGCTGAAGTGCGTTCAGCAAAAAAACCTTGTCTCATCAGCAAATTTGAACACAACTACAGTCGAGTCAATTCCAATGCTGGCAGGGCAATACTCTACCCCACTAGTAACACGCCACTATTAGAAGACTGTGTAAAACTATTTTTGTACAAAGTAATCGGAGGGAAAAATAGAATTGGGAAGAACTGCACATTGTTCTGGAAAAAAGTCTCCTGCCTCAGTCTTACAGACATCATTTGCTGGTATCATTTTTAATAGTTGGGGCTTTTTAAATTTTGTAGAAGAAAAAATATTACTGCACCTTTATGTTTCCTTAATAGAAGTACAGCCATTTCTTAATAGATTAGAAGTAAGCCATTTGAATATGTACAAATGGTCTTTTCAAATACATATGCTATAGCACACTGTGAAAGTAATCTAAAGGTTTAAAAAGATTTTGGAAGAAAGTAAGTCTAAGGTGATAGAAGAAGAAGAAGAAGAAAACAGCAGTTTTCTTCTGGTGAAAAAAAAACAAACGGAGGACCTTGTACAGTGGAGATGTATTATTTGACTTCCTGAAAAACTGAGTAGGTTTGCTATTGCCAATGGTTTTCATTAGGAAGGAAGAGATTCCTTTGGCAAAAAAACCCCTTCAAATTGACTTGACAAAAATGTTATGACACTTAACTTCACCAATCCTGAAGAAAAATTCTCATCACTTGATCTGGAAATCATGATGGTAATGGAGACAAGGATGTCTAAGCCATGCCATCAGGAACATAAAAAAGCATTAGAATGCAGGTAAGACTGAGCTCCTGAACTAGTGTGAAGAGAATGCAACAAAGACATTTTCCTTTAAGAGTCTTCAGGATGGAAGGCAGAGCAAATTTTTTCATGGGAAGTATTTCTGAATAGAATGAATCTTCAAAATAACATTGTTTTCCAAAACCTGTTTACAGTATCTCTTACCATGATACACAGTTCCTATGAATAGAAAAAGCAAAGCACTTTTTTCCAAACTGTTGTGCACTCTTAAGCAATCTACAATAAAAATAGTATTTTTTCATGCTGGGAATGATGTTAATTACAAAAAAGCCTTGTAGCACACTTGGCACTGTAGTCTCTTGATTAGCATAGCTTTTTATTCATCAAACACGTTTCACATTGACTATTTTTCTCTTTTAAATAACGGCGTCTTTGTACTTATGCAGCATCCATGAAGAATTTCTTGGGTGTTATTTTGTACCTGATCCTAAATGGCAGGTTCTGCATTCTGCAATCTGTCTAGCTTTGCCATTTGATGCAGCTTCTGAGAGGTATTTTCAGAATCGAGGACTACTTGCAAGAATGATGCTAAATCCATGCATTTTACTCCTTGGTTAATGCAAAACTATTTTTCCTTTACAGTTCAATGAGAACAGGAAAATAATGATGGTGAGTTCAATCCTTAGAGTAATACAAAGAGGACTATTATCATCATTAGAAACCAAGCAAGGTGTATTTATTGCACATGCAGTATACTCACTAATGCAAATTACCCTGTAAATTCAAAAGGAATCTGTATCATAGGAGTGGATGGAATGTTTCTATTGATATTTTGCTTAAAGCAGAAAATTAATTCTTTTGACAGCCAACTCATGATTGCAAGCTCACTTTCAACTACAGCTTTCAAACAGATGAAACGTGTCTGTTTCTAAAACAATACAGTACAGTACACAATAGCAAGTCAGGTCATAGACATTCAAAAGAAAAAAACAGATCAAAGGACACATTCATTCCCATCTACAAGCCCTCAAGAGTGTACAGGTCAAATGTCCCCAGAAAACTAGGCTGGTGGCGCAAATTCTCTATGTTGGCACCAGCAGAAGCAGCTGCTATCTTTATAGGATGCAATCTTGCTTACATCACCCTTCAGAGCAATCTTCTGTACCCCTGCCCAATACACCTTCTGCTCTATTCCTTGGACTTCACATTTGCATTTCTACAGAGTCCTGTCCTGCAAACTGACTCAAAGTTCAGGTAATAGATTTCCAAGATTTAGAAATGTTGTGTGAGGTTTATTTATTTCATATTTCCTTCCATCTAAGCAAACTGTAACTTTCGGAAGTGAAATATTTCGAGTATGTCACGTGTATTTTAATGTTAGCTCTGCTTCACATTCAAACTTCTCACAGACCCCTGTGATGCCTTGCTGCAAAAATATATAGCTGCCAAGGGTGGTTGTGGGAAGTTAGAATTGCCAGAAAACCATACAAACAATCTAACAATAGAGCCTTGGATTTCTGAATATAATTGCACCATGTAAAGTCAAAATATAATATTTAAATGACTTTATATAATGATGAGTGTGGGCTAGAGAGAATCCAGATAGAATTTTATTTTTTTAAACAGTTCCGGGAAAAACATGGCCTTGACTTGGAAGTATAGCACGAAATATTTTTATACAGCATGAGTTCTCATTACCTAATCATATGATTTGTAGACCTGAATTGGAAACCAGGAAATAAACAAAGAAAAATATTCAAGCTATAAAAGATGGGAGTTTAAAATTTTCTTTGTATTTCTGATTAAAGCTATTAGGTAGCTAAATGGTCACCCATGATTTTAAAAAGCATCTGGACATTAAAAATAGGTAAATTTCTGCGGGACTTGGATGTCAGCTATTCCTGAAAAGCTTTATTTCACCGCTTTCCAACCCTGAATCAATCCACTTAAACGCAGCTGTATTTCAGATGCTCAGTGGAACTGTCCATGTAATGCATATAGTTGACAAATAGTCTGCAGAAAAAGCTAGATCCATTTGAAGATCTTTTTCTGTAAATGGTATTCACGTTATTTGTACAAACACACAGATGGGATTTCTGCTGTCTTCTTCAGGCCACTTCCTCCAGAGAGCTCTCCATCAAATCTCTCTAGTTCTACTCTTCTGGTGATCCAAAGTCAGCACTGGGATGGTCCAAGTGCATGAATTACTGTCTGCTAGAGGTGCACCCCGAGGGCTTCTGTGTGCAGCATCACGTGAGCCCTACTAATGTCACCCTGTTGGTATAAACTGAGCTAGCTGGACCTTAAGGGACAAGATTGTGCACTGATATTGTAATAGAAATTAGGTACTAAGAAGGAGGCTGGAAGATTTAAATATTTCTGCCTCCAGCTTAAGCAACACTAAATCTTGGTCTTTATCTGAAAAACTAGGTGAATTAGCCTATTTGGCATTCCTATGCCAAAAATGTCAGTAATACAACAAGAACCGTCAAAAGAGTAACAATTCCAATCATTACTTTGTAAAAATAATTCATTGGAAGAAGTCGGGAAGAAGGATGAAACATGCCAATATCCTACCCTGAGAATCATTCTGTTGATTTGCACAGGTTTCTTATTATATACCCATCTAATGCATTGGACATGCATGCTTGTGATGACACAAATACTTGCAAAGCTTACCAGATAAACCATGTTCTCTTCAGACAGCAAAACATTGCTTGATGGTTGTGTTTGCTAATTACATTTAGACTCAATGTTCTTAAAGGTCTTTTCCAACCAAAGTGATTCCATCATTCTCTAAATCGCAGATCCTGCTTGTCTTGGTTTAGGGCAAATTTGGCAGCAATCCTCAAGAAGGGGTGATTTATTAAAAATATTGATCTAGTACTGATATCCAACTGTGACGGACCAAGGCTCTCTAACAGTTCAAAATTAGAAAGTGTATGTTTATTGCAACGCTGGGCAGCGTGCGGGATAGCTCCCAAATACACACTGTGATTTAGAGGTGATAACAGAGTCTTTTTATCTATACAAGTATTGAATACCCAAAAGACAAATACATATTCATAATTTAGGTACATCCCATCATTCCTCACTTCGTATGGTAATTAGTTCAAAAGCTATTAAGCACACGTAGTTTGTTCCTCAAAATGAATCGGTGGTCCCTTTCATGGGGAGGGGTTCCAAAATGAGGAAATAAATGAAGTCTTCCTGGTTCTGAACTTTCTACATTTTCAATGCAAATATGACAAATGAACCCATTGGTAGAACTCCCATTCCCCATCTTCAATTGGTTTCAGAACAGAGGTGGCCTACAATTGTCTTATGTTCCTAAAAGCTATTTATGAGTTTCTATATTCTTCATGATAAACCCAGCTAAGCAAACATGATGTTGACAAGCAATCAATTATTAGTTAACTACTAACTCTTAACTTCAACAAGGCCTACCTATTTATTTTGATAAACTCTAATAAGGCTTATCTCTAACTAAAACCTCAGCTCCTCTAAAATCCCTAAATTTCTTTAAAGTTTATGTCTCAGGGGGCCCCCCCCAGAAAGCCCACCTACACGGCCCCTCCCCTCAACTGGTCTGGGAAACATTTCCTCTGAGAGAAGTGGAAAAAATCTGTTTATTTACCAGGGAAAGCACCCCCCAGCACAAAAAATGAACAATACCAGATGACAAAACTCAATCGCCGCTCTGAAGAGACAACAAATTCAGAAAGTCTCTCCTGTGGATGCTTGCTCTGTTATCAATCCCTCCGGCACTAGGAAAGGCTGCTGCCCAGAGTAGGCCCCCATAGGCCACAAAGTGCAAGCTCTCAGTGCTCTCCAGGTCCCAGTCTGGAGCAGGTTTGAACAGTTCCAAGAAAAGGGAAAGAAAAAAGACAGTCCAGGGAAAACTCTGCCTCAGCCAGCTAAACCAACTGAAAAGCAAAGAACACTCTGTTCTGCTCCATCAGTGCCCAGACAACACAGTGCAGCACAGAATGTGGAGCAGTGTTGCTTTTAGAAGAGTGAGTGCAGCCTGTGATAACAAACTCCGTACTTCTTCTTCTCCCCACCTTTGCTCTCAGAAGCAGTCTTGAAGGCAGAGAATATAATATCCAGCATTAACAGAACAGATGGCTGGGGATACAACATCATAAAGTCACCCTAGGACACTGCTCTACTGAGATATGTCACCAGACTATGCTAAGACAAAGTTTTGGAACTGCTAATTAAAATTCTACTATCACAGTGAAGCTGAGGAGGAAACACAGCTCACTCCAGTTACCTTGTGGCATGCCAATACTTCCTTTCAATCACAATGGTTTTCGTCTTTAAGTCCGTGACATCACAGGCATAATTCAACATCTTTTGGGCAGGAAGGAAGATATTCTTCTTCTCATTATACTGATGGGTAAGCTGAAATGCAAAGCAGTTAATTCAAAGTGAAACAGCGATAAAGTCAATAGTAAAACTCACCACAGTTTTGTTTACCAACCCAAGTCCTTACGATCCCAAAATACAAGAACAGCTGTAAAAGCCTTGTGGTTTCTTAAATTTTTCCTATACCTACATGGGAGGGTAAGGGATAAATGATCCCAAACAATGGTAATCCACAACAAAGCATTCTTGACATCATATTCAGCTTTTGCATAGCGAGCTCTTCACCTGATCAAGTTATTCCATTGCAATAGTTTGGGGAGTATCTTAGAGGGCTGCCTGTTGTTGGTTTAAACCATCTTGATCATTCAGGAACCCAGTAGCAATGAGAAAGTTCAAAATAAGATAGTGCTACACATTGATTTTCCTATATGACAGACATATTTCTACAAGACAGAAGGCTGACCTAATGCTTCCCTACAACATGGCTGAAGTGGCATCCTGTTCCCCATAGGTTTTTCAGTTTAATTTTAGCAGCTTTCTTACTAGATTAATGAGCTGAACTAACTCAAAAAGGAATCAGATAAGTGCCAGAGCTTTAAAACAAACAACAACAACAACAACAAAAAAGATGCAAAATGGTGATTTGTGGGTGCGTTTGAAAACAGAAATTTTTTTGTATTTTTCATAGAGACATGGCATTCTCTAGAATGATATTGCTCCAACGGTTTGAGTTTGGTTTTCTTTTTCCCCCTCAATTGTAAATGTTATGCATTCTTTTTGGCCATTTCAGTAAATAGATTTTCTGATACGTGTGAAAGACAGTCTAAAGTTCCCCTCATTTGCCTCACGACCATTCCCAGGACAGACCCTGGGACCCTAAAGACACCGATGGGAATTCTGGCCTGCCAGTAATGGATGAACACCAAAAATCCTGAGGCCCCTGAGCAGAATTCTGGCCTGCCAAGTGATTGTTCACAGCTGTGTCTTCAGTGACTGCTTCTAGCAGGGCCTGCCAAAGGGCGACCCGGCCTATATGCTTGCACCTGCTTCACGACAATAGACCAGGAATTTTCCCACCTCTTGGCCAGATGAACTTGCTGGGGCAACTTGGTAGCCCCCCCATGGAAAATCCTTCATCTCCACTACCAGCGTGAGGCACCGAGGTTGAAGCCCCCCTACCAAGGACTGAGACTGAGACACCTGTAATTCTGATGCAGGGGTGCTGGCCTGACTGAAGCAGGATGCCTGCTGAGTGTTGCCTACAGATGTGTTCACCGGACCTAGACTGGTTTCCCCCAGAAAGCAGTCCTGAAACAGTGGGTCCCACTCACTGCTGATACTGACTTATCCTGCTGAGAACATGGACTGTCTGTACCCGTCTTCAATATCTTTTTCCCCCTCAGCAATTTCAATAGACTTCTTCTTCTTCTTGATTGTATCTCAGCCATTTCAAGATTCTGTTTCCCCCCTCAGCAATGGACTATAATAGAACCTTGAGTTAACCAGGACTTTGAGATCTTCCCAACGTGACTAGGCAAACTCTATCAGCTGGACTAAGAGGACTTAGTCTCTCCATGTTTGGTAGCTATACTCCTCTCTCTTTCTCCCCCTCTTTTTTATTCTTTTCCTCTCCCTGATTCCTTTCAGGCATTTGCTGTGGTCATTCTATAAAGGTGCATTTGTTTGGATTGATACTGCAATCCCCTTTCCAGGTTGTCTGTTGCACTCCGAGATCAGTTAACCAACCAACCAGTTAACCAACCCCTTGGTATCAGCGGATCGTGACAATACCTTCTTTCAAGCTGACATTGGTTCTAGTCCATATAAGCACACTGGTAGGTAAAAGTAGACTCTAAAAGATAACATTCAAAATGTATTTCCCTTGTCTTCCCATTAAAGCAAGTGAAGAAAGCAGACAGGAGATCTTCAGATAACATGCTATGCAAATTGAAAAGATTCTGTCCTTATTTGAAGCAACTGAGAAACTCACACAATGAAATACAGTTCAGACAGATCGAAGGGTCACAGATGATGTCAAATCTGTACTTTCAATGTTTGAATGAAGCAAGATTTCTTGAAGTACAATCCTATAAAATGAAGGTGAGTTTGCAGAAGCAATTGAACTGGGTCTGTTTTATAAACACAATGTTTTCTAAGTAACTGAGGATTCAGGAAGGCAACCTTGGAATTTAAAGGATTTAGAAAGATACAAATACCAAGACTGGCAGTTCATTAGCTTTAACAGTCTCTTCAAATAAGATCTATTTTTAACTTCTTCTTGTAGTAGGTCTGAAGACATTAGGAATGATGCAATAAAACAAAACAAACAACAAACCAAAACAAAACCAAAACAGCTTTCTCAAAAAGCTTGGAGAAACCAGAGAAATTATGATTTTTAGGGGTTAAGTAGTCCTTTAAAAGTTGTCTCTGGGAAAAGAGATAAAAAACCACTAATTGACTGTGGAGTATATTCCAAACCTGTCCTGAAGCATGTAAGGGACAAGAGCCTGTAATAAAACTACTATGCTGGGTTCATCTGTTAAAAGCATTCCAGAATGGTTGAAATTATCAATCACATAATGTGGGATTAAAAAAAAAAAAAAAAAAAAAAAGAAAAAAAGAAAAAGAAAAAAGAAGAAAGCATAGAGAAAAAAATATTTTGAACATGTTTTCCCATTCCCAGATGGCATAACAGCTTTATTTCATTTTGTTCCTAAGACTGATTAATAGCTTATGAAGTGTTTTACAATTGAGAGTGAGAGTGTTCACACTAACCATACAATTTGGATGGATCTCTTTTACTTTGCACAGCAGCAGATACGGTTTAGCACTCCACAGTTCAGTCCCCGAAAGTGAATGGGTGTGGCAGATTTAACCTAACTGGCCAGTCCACCAGAATGCTTAATTATCTTGGAAAATGCTTTGCTCTGTCTCATTATCTGGACATGTCTCTCTAGCTCCGCTTTGAGCTCCTTGATCTTTCATCTACAGGATGAGATCCAATTTAGCTTAGCAAGGACATAGCCTTTCAAAACCACATCTTTTATCTTCTGCATTCATACAAGTACATTTCTACTGCAGGGAACCCTGTGGAAGATCCTAGTTGTTTTGTTTCTCAGATAGTTGTTGCATAAAAGAGCTCTTCTTTTAATTTTTTCCCTGCTAAAGTATAGGCTCTGTACTTAACTGATTGTGATGCTAACTCATTATCATCTATTCTTCAGTCGTACAGAGTAGGCAGCAAAGTTTTCTTCTGAAGACATTCATTTAATGAGAAATGCTGAAGGTCTGACTTTAGTTGCAAAGGTCACCGATTGACCGGTTGCAAAATTGTTAAGTCTAGTAAGAGCAGGAAAAGTGTGCTGTTGCTGTGCCTGTAAATGTCGTGTCAGCTGCTGTTGGGATAAAAAGCATGAGCATAAGAAAAGATATCTGCATGGATAGAAAAGAAATTTGTTGTGATTTCTGCACAAGAGGAAGTATGAAGCACTTATTTCAGTGGCTAAGACAGTATCATCATTGGGCCAGTTCTCTTCAACATCTTTTGAACAACCTGGACACAGCACTTGAAGGAATATTAAGACAGTTTGCCAAAGACACTAAATTGGGAGGAGCTGTGAACTAACTCCCTTGAGGGCACAGAGACCTTGCAGAGAGATCTTGCCAAATAGGAGAGATGGGCAATTCTTGCTGGCCGGGAGTCTATGCACAAATCACAAAAGGGGCGGGACTGCTGGGGACGGCGTCTCAAGCTGGTTTTTTTCCAGCATCAGTCTCATGACATGGTGATGACAATGGGAAGCTGCCAGCAGCTCACGTCCCCAGCAGCAGACAAAGAACTTAATGTTACAACTTACTTGAAAAGTTTTTTGACCAATCACACAAAGCAAAAGCATATTGACAGTACTTCTGTCCAATCACTATAAAGACATGTACCTGGGCTTAGAACGATGCTCGCTTCTTTCGAATAAAAGACCTGCTTGTAAGCCTTAAGATACAACGCACAGAGCTCCATTATTAAGCTTAGAACTACCTAACATCGCACTAGATATACTTTGCTGTAGCTTAGGGAGTTATTCTAGACAAGCATTAATACACAGACCATTGTTCCATTTGTCCTTACTTTTCTACTTCTCATCTAATTTTTCTGCTGACAAACCTTATGACTACTGCTTAGCTCCAATGACAGTTCTGCTGTCTCTGAGGCCTTCCTTTTGCAGCTTTCCCAAACCCCTCTGTTTTTGAGGATTCCCACAGGCAATCACCAACCAGATGGAGTGGAACAAGGGCAAGTGCTGGATTCAGCACCTGCAACAGGGCAGTCCTGGTGGGTGTATAGACTGGGGAGGGAGCAAGAGGCTGGGAGAAGCACTGCAGAAAGGGACCCAGGCTCCTGGCCAATGGCAAGCTGAATGTGCATCAGCAGTGCCCTGGCAGCCAGGAGGGCCAAGCCTGTCCTGGGGTGCATCAGGCACAGTATCACCAGCTGGGCAAGGAAGGGGATTGTCTTGCTCTGCTCTGCTCTGCTCTGCTCTTCTCTGCTCTGCTCTGCTCTGCTCTGCTCTGGGGCGGAATCACCTTGGTATTAGAAAGTCCTCAAATGAGGTCTACAAAGACAGGACTCAAAGAAATGGCATGCAGCTGAGTCAGGGGAGGTTTAGGTTGGGTATCCGGAAAAAGTTTTTAACCAGAGAATGGCTGGGCACTGGAAGAGTCTTTCCAGGGAGTGGTCACACCATCACACCTGTCTGAGTTTGGGACATTGCTCTCAGGCATATGGTGTGATTCTCAAGGATGGCCCCAGGCAGGGCCAGGAGTTGGACTGATGATGATCCTGATGGGGTCCTTCCAATTCAACAGATTCAATGACTCAATGGTTCTGTCCTGGCCACTCAAGGTATATTGCTTGGTCTCATCAGATTTTGATCTGCTCTTGTTGGTCAGACTTTGTCCCTACTGGCTAATGATATTTATCACAAAAGACAAAGTGCCTTTTCTCAATTTTCTCAAGCAATTGGAACATGCGCCTTAGAATCCTAAAAAAGTCTTTTCTTTGAAACAACACTGTAGTGTTTTTCAGTGCCCAGTAGTCTTTCCAGATCTTAAGGAGAAAGAAGGCAAAATGAGGGGACGTATTACAATGAATGATTGTCAATTTTCCGGTTCTTTAGCAGTATATTTGTACTTCCACTATTCTTTGCTGTAAAATCATGGTTTTCTATAGTATCCAATTTTCTAGCAAGACACATTTCTGCAACTGAGCCCATCAGTCATTGTGAAAATATATTGTCAAAAGTACAAAACATATGAATAGGCAGTGACAAGTGAGGGAAAAAAGAAGTATGAGAAGCAGCTGCATGATACTAAAGTGAGACAAGAAGGAGGAGAAGGTGCTCCAGTTGACACAGCAAAGAATCCCCCACAGTCCCTGGAGGACATCATCATCAAGCAGGTTGTCTCCCAGCAGTCCCTGGAGAACCGTGGAGGAACACAATGGAGCTCGTGGGGAGCTCCATTGCACAGCAGGTGAATGTGCTTTGAAGGAAGCTGCAGCTTGTGGAGGGAGGGAGGGCCAGAAAAGCATCCTTGACCTCTTGGAAGAGTGGAAGAGTACGTGCAAATCTTAAACAGCTGCTAACTCTAATCTATTCTCTTTCCACTTCTTGTCTTAGGTGAGTAAGAAGACAACCCAAGAATTAGAAGCCTAAATTCTTTTGCTTGAGGCTCCCATTCTTTCTGCCATTCTCTTAAAATTTAGTTTGAAGTAAAACTCATGATAAAGTTCTTAAGGCTTGATGTTCAGGCTTGTTTCAGAAAATAGGGAGTGCAAATAACTCTTGTCACTGTCATTTTTTTCATAGAAGGAAAAAAGGGAAATTACTGGTTTTCAAGGACTTACAGAAATCCATTGGTAACGGTGGTGAGACTGAAGAGTTTAATTAATCTGAAAAGAGAATGTCGTGGAGCTACCTCAGCGCTGTACAAGTTTTTTTACCAGGAAGTCTAGACTTTTAAACAGACTAAGGACACAATAGTTATCTCTGGGAATATTTTAGTATGTATAGTACATTCATCTTTAAATAGTTCTATCTGTTTGACAGTTATGACTTAGGCTTTAAATTTGATGTGAAAAGAAATATTTGTGATTCAGATCATTTCCATTTCTGAAGCATTTCAGTTGTTGACTGTTTTTGCTGTCTCCTGAGGGCGGGAAAATAGTCTTTGTACCAATACTGAAACAAACTAGATGGAAAAATTTGTTTTCCTCATTCTTTTCTGTCTATTTGAACAGGCACAGCAGCAAGACCACTGCTATGCGTCTGAGTGGCCCTTCCACTCCTGGAGGACAAACTTGTAGTGGCTAGTATGTTATTTGCACACATTTCTGATGCCGGCTGTTAACTGTTGTGCAGAAAGATCTGTCAACCTTTTTCACAGGAGGACACTTCTGAATTGCTTCACTTGTCTCTGAAGCAGAGAACTAAGCTGGCACTCCATTTCTGAGATCTTGCTGCGTTAGCCCCCAAACCCATTTCTTTCAAATGCCTTTTACTTTCAACCAAAGCACTTCATTACTTCATGATGTAATCTCTTGTTCTTAATGTTCGGGGGATTGTTTTAGACTGATAAGACCATATTGCAGTAAGCAGGTAGAACATCTATCTTAAGCAGTATCCATCACTTGGCTTTGGTTCATGTATCATAACATCTGCAAGGAATGTCATTTACAATCAATGGATGGGCTGGGGTAACGGGCCACAGGTTTAGGAATCTTTCTCCAATTAATTTTGCGTTAAAATTTAGCTCTTATCATTTCAATTGTGTCTTTATTAAAACAATCATCTATTTATTACCTGTACCACAATGAACTGTGTACCTGTACCACAGTCAACAGGGGTTGAGCATCCTACAACAATTCCAAGAAGAAGAATGGTCTGAGCCCCCAGTGCAGCACATGAAGTCTGTCATCAAGTCAGAGTCCCGCAGGCGTTTTCTCAGCCTGGAGAAGAGCAGACTCTGGGCAAATTGTTAGAGCAGCTCTCCAGCAGCTGAAGACAGCCTACCAGAAGGAGGCAAGTGAGCTACACAAGGGCACGGAGCAATAGGAAAAGTGTGGATGGCTTTAAAACCTGAAGAGTATAGGTTTCCTTTGGCTATTGGGAAGAAATTCCTTGCCAAGATGGTTGGGAGACACTAGAACATGTTGTGGGTGACCAATTCCTGGAAGTGATCAAGGCCAGCTTGAATGGGTCTTTGAGCTTAAGGCGGTCTAGTGGAAGGTGTCCCTGACAATGACATGGTGGGGAGGAGGTAGGTGAATTTAAGGTCCCTTCCAAAGCCAACCATTCCATTATTCTATGGTAATCATTCTGTACAGTAGCAGTAAGAAGTTGAAGCTAGAAATAACATATTCATGCTGAGAAACTGCTATCCAATGAGTTGAACTGTTTGGGTCACACATTTATGTGCCATTTAGCAATACTATATCTAATATCTAGTCCTCGCTCTTTATCATACACGCAAGTATTTTATCATCTTTAACGTTTCTGACATTTGGGAATTTTCTTCCCTTCTCTCTCTTTCTTTCTTTCTTTCTTTCTTTCTTTCTTTCTTTCTTTCTTTCTTTCTTTCTTTCTTTCTTTCTTTCTTTCTTTCTTTCTTTCTTTCTTTCTTTCTTTCTTTCTTTCTTTCTTTCTTTCTTTCTTTCTTTCTTTCTTTCTTTCTTTCTTTCTTTCTTTCTTTCTTTCTTTCTTTCTTTCTTTCTTTCTTTCTTTCTTTCTTTCTTTCTTTCTTTCTTTCTTTCTTTCTTTCTTTCTTTCTTTCTTTCTTTCTTTCTTTCTTTCTTTCCCCCTTTCCCCCTTTCCCCCTTTCCCCCTTTCCCCCTTTCCCCCTTTCCCTCTTTCCCTTGTTCCTTCTTTTTCCCTTCCTTTTCTTTCTTTTTCTTTCTTTCTTTCTTTCTTTTTCTTTCTCTCTTTCCTTCTTTCTTTTCTTTCCTTCCCCCACTTCCTTCCTTCACTGCCTTCCTTCCACTATGTCCTTCTTTCTGCCACATCCTTCTGCCACTTCCTTCCCTCCCTCCCTCCACTTTGATGTTAATTTGCAAACTGTCCAGTAGTTACAGGAAATTACTCTTCTTAAATATCATTTTGAAGCTTAGAAATGAATAACAAAATTGTGTCAAACCATGGCATTTAAAAGCCACCTGAAAGTGAGAACTAGCTATTGAAAAGACAAAAATACAAAAATGAAATGATGGAGTGGATGGTTTTAAGGGATATTCTTTGTATTGCTTTGCTACAAATGAGGATCTCAATTTTTACACCTTCTAAAAACACATCTTGAAACTTACTACTTTCCGTGACAAAAATATTTCCAAAACAAGGAAATTGATTTATGCAGATGGAAATATCATCTCCCAAATAGTCATCATCAAGTCCAAAAGATTACCCTGCTTTTACGTAGTAAGCTTTATGGAGATTTCTATTCTCACACAAACCAAGAAGAATCTTTCAAATGACTAGAAAATCTTTAAAAGCAAAATAACCTTGAAGAAAAAAGATCCAAAAAAGAGCCGGGAATTAGATACGTCCACACTTGTTACATGTTGGTTACTAATATTGGCTCTAGTTTGTTGGCGAGTACACTTCCCATTCACGCACGCACGCACCCCTCTTCCTCCTGCACACAGATGTGTGATATTGGGTCTCAAAGAATGGACTATTTTCTCTTAGATAGGTTTTGGTTCTCAAAGTCAAAGCGTAGTCTTCCTGGCTCTATTACCAGGATTTTGTTCCGGGAAGGGAATGTGCTTGTGCCTGTTAGAAATGGGGAGGAGGGGACAGAAAGCAAAGCCATTTGAAGACAACCTGCAGCATAACTAAGAAAGTGGGGTGCTTCTTGACTGCACAACAAAAGAAAGATCGGGAGTAAAATGGAGGAAAACTTGAGGTGCTGATAGAGTTTCTCCTTGTGACAGCTTTCAAACGGACAGAAAACAGCACTTCCTCATTCTCCTGCCTTTTCAATTCACATTAACATTGGAAGAAAAGGGGTTTTGGACAACTTTCTTTTGCTTCTTGCCTAACACTCTGCTGACATTCCGTGCAACTTCCAGAAAAAGATCCGGGATGCTTTTTGTACTGGGAGAGTTTCTCCTTGCGAGACCTAGTAGAAAAGCTTTTTGCTAAGATGTAGGCGACAAGAGACGCAGATTCAGAGATACGGAGCTCTCCGAAGGTAAGGACCGCTCCCGGGCGTCTTTCCGCAGAAGCCGTGCTCCGGAGCGCAGCGCGACCGGCACAATGCTCTGTGTGCAAAGAAGCGGCTTCTTCGCCTCCGGGAGACGGAGACCGCGGCCGCGTCTTTAAAAGCGAAGAAAAAAGTCGCACAACATGGGGATTGTGTGTGCAGCTCTCAAACCTAAAGAAAACAGTACCTTACCACTCTCCGGCCTTTTCCATTCACATTACCATTCCAAAAGAAGGAGTTTTGGACAACTTTCTTTTGCTTCTTGCTAAACACTCTGCAGACCTCCGTGCAACTTCTAGAACAAGAGCGGAGATGCTTTCCATACTGGCACAGTTGGTCCTTGCAAGACACAGTAAAAAAGCTTTTTGCTAAGTTTTATGTGACCAGAGAGGCAGAAGGCAGAGTAAAGAGCTCTCCGAAACTAAGCCCCCTGCCAGGGCGTCTTTCGTCAGAAGCCGCTCTCCGGAGATCACCGCCACCGGCACAATGCTCTGTGCGCGAAGAAGCCGCTTCTTCGCCTCCGGGAGATGGAGAGAACGGCCGCTTCCCAAAGGCGAAGATGCAAGCCGCAGCACACAGATATAGCGTGTGCAGCTTTGAAATTGATAGAAACGAGTACATTAGCATTCTCCTGCCGTTTCATTCACGTTATATTCGAATAAAAGGAGTTATGGGACACTATCTTTTTCATCTTCTTAAACACTCTGCAGTCCTCTGTGCAACTTTTAGAAGAAGATCGGGGATGTTTTCTTTCCTGGCAGAGTTTCTCTTTGCAAGATATGGTGGAAAAGCTTTTTGCTGTGTGTTGAGCGGCAAGACACGCAGAAGACGCAGATACGCAGCTCTCCGAAGCTAAGTGCCGGTCCACGGCTTCTTTCGGCAGAAGTCGCTCTTAGGTGCTCACCGCGACCGGCCCAATGCTCTGTGTGCAAAGAAGCCGCTTCTTCGCCTGCGGGAGAATCGGCGAGTGGCAGCTTCCCAAAGGCGAAGATGCAAGCCGCACCATGCAGGCACAGTGTGGGCTGCATTCAGACTTAGAGAAAACAGTACTTTACCACTCTCCTGCCTTTTCCATGGTTATTATATTGGAAAAGAACGAGTTTTGGACAACTACCTTTCATTCTTGCCAAACTCTTTGCAGACCTCCGTGCAAGCTTTAGAACAAGATTTTGGATGTTTTCTTTCCTGGCAGAGTTTCTCTTTGCAAGATATGCTGGAAAAGCTTTTTGCTGAGTGTAGAGCGGCAAGACACGCAGAAGACGCAGATACGCAGCTCTCCGAAGCTAAGTGCCGGTCCCGGGCTTCTTTCGGCACAAACTGCTCTCAGGAGCTCCCTGCGCTCGCCACAATGCTCTGTGTGCGAAGAAGCCGCTTCTTCGCCTCCGGGAGAATCGGCGAGCGGCAGCTTCCCAAAGGCGAAGATACAAGCTGCACCACACAGGCACAGTGTGGGCAGCCTTCAGACTTAGAGAAAACAGTACTTTACCACTCTCCTGCCTTTTCCATTGTTATTATATTGGAAAAGAACGAGTTTTGGACAACTACCTTTCATTCTTGCCAAACTCTTTGCAGACCTCCGTGCAAGCTTTAGAACAAGATTTTGGATGTTTTCTTTCCTGGCAGAGTTTCTCTTTGCAAGATATGGTGGAAAAGCTTTTTGCTGAGTGTAGAGCGGCAAGACACGCAGAAGACGCAGATAGGCAGCTCTCCGAAGCTAAGTGCCGGTCCCGGGCTTCTTTCGGCACAAACCGCTCTCAGGAGCTCCCTGCGCTCGCCACAATGCTCTGTGTGCGAAGAAGCCGCTTCTTCGCCTCCGGGAGAATCGGCGAGCGGCAGCTTCCCAAAGGCGAAGATGCAAGCTGCAGCACGCAGGCACAGTGTGGGCAGCCTTCAGACTTAGAGAAAACAGTACTTTACCACTCTCCTGCCTTTTCCATGGTTATTCTATTGGAAAAGAACGAGTTTTGGACAACTACCTTTCATTCTTGCCAAACTCTTTGCAGACCCCCGTGCAAGCTTTAGAACAAGATTTTGGATGTTTTCTTTCCTGGCAGAGTTTCTCCTTGCAAGATATGGTGGAAAAGCTTTTTGCTGAGTGTAGAGCGGCAAGACACGCAGAAGACGCAGATACGCAGCTCTCCGAAGCTAAGTGCCGGTCCCGGGCTTCTTTCGGCACAAACCGCTCTCAGGAGCTCCCTGCGCTCGCCACAATGCTCTGTGTGCGAAGAAGCCGCTTCTTCGCCTCCGGGAGAATCGGCGAGCGGCAGCTTCCCAAAGGCGAAGATGCAAGCTGCAGCACACAGGCACAGTGTGGGCAGCCTTCAGACTTAGAGAAAACAGTACTTTACCACTCTCCTGCCTTTTCCATGGTTATTCTATTGGAAAAGAACGAGTTTTGGACAACTACCTTTCATTCTTGCCAAACGCTTTGCAGACCCCCGTGCAAGCTTTAGAACAAGATTTTGGATGTTTTCTTTCCTGGCAGAGTTTCTCCTTGCAAGATATGGTGGAAAAGCTTTTTGCTGAGTGTAGAGCGGCAAGACACGCAGAAGACGCAGATACGCAGCTCTCCGAAGCTAAGTGCCAGTCCCGGGCTTCTTTCGGCACAAACCGCTCTCAGGAGCTCCCTGCGCTCGCCACAATGCTCTGTGTGCGAAGAAGCCGCTTCTTCGCCTCCGGGAGAATCGGCGAGCGGCAGCTTCCCAAAGGCGAAGATGCAAGCTGCAGCACGCAGGCACAGTGTGGGCAGCCTTCAGACTTAGAGAAAACAGTACTTTACCACTCTCCTGCCTTTTCCATGGTTATTCTATTGGAAAAGAACGAGTTTTGGACAACTACCTTTCATTCTTGCCAAACTCTTTGCAGACCCCCGTGCAAGCTTTAGAACAAGATTTTGGATGTTTTCTTTCCTGGCAGAGTTTCTCCTTGCAAGATATGGTGGAAAAGCTTTTTGCTGAGTGTAGAGCGGCAAGACACGCAGAAGACGCAGATACGCAGCTCTCCGAAGCTAAGTGCCGGTCCCGGGCTTCTTTCGGCACAAACCGCTCTCAGGAGCTCCCTGCGCTCGCCACAATGCTCTGTGTGCGAAGAAGCCGCTTCTTCGCCTCCGGGAGAATCGGCGAGAGGCAGCTTCCCAAAGGCGAAGATGCAAGCTGCAGCACACAGGCACAGTGTGGGCAGCCTTCAGACTTAGAGAAAACAGTACTTTACCACTCTCCTGCCTTTTCCATGGTTATTCTATTGGAAAAGAACGAGTTTTGGACAACTATCTTTCATTCTTGCCAAACTCTTTGCAGACCCCCGTGCAAGCTATAGAACAAGATTTTGGATGTTTTCTTTCCTGGCAGAGTTTCTCCTTGCAAGATATGGTGGAAAAGCTTTTTGCTGAGTGTAGAGCGGCAAGACACGCAGAAGACGCAGATACGCAGCTCTCCGAAGCTAAGTGCCGGTCCCGGGCTTCTTTCGGCACAAACCGCTCTCAGGAGCTCCCTGCGCTCGCCACAATGCTCTGTGTGCGAAGAAGCCGCTTCTTCGCCTCCGGGAGAATCGGCGAGCGGCAGCTTCCCAAAGGCGAAGATGCAAGCTGCAGCACACAGGCACAGTGTGGGCAGCCTTCAGACTTAGAGAAAACAGTACTTTACCACTCTCCTGCCTTTTCCATGGTTATTCTATTGGAAAAGAACGAGTTTTGGACAACTATCTTTCATTCTTGCCAAACTCTTTGCAGACCTCCGTGCAAGCGTTAGAACAAGATTTTGGATGTTTTCTTTCCTGGCAGAGTTTCTCCTTGCAAGATATGGTGGAAAAGCTTTTTGCTGAGTGTAGAGCGGCAAGACACGCAGAAGACGCAGATACGCAGCTCTCCGAAGCTAAGTGCCGGTCCCGGGCTTCTTTCGGCACAAACCGCTCTCAGGAGCTCCCTGCGCTCGCCACAATGCTCTGTGTGCGAAGAAGCCGCTTCTTCGCCTCCGGGAGAATCGGCGAGCGGCAGCTTCCCAAAGGCGAAGATGCAAGCTGCAGCACGCAGGCACAGTGTGGGCAGCCTTCAGACTTAGAGAAAACAGTACTTTACCACTCTCCTGCCTTTTCCATGGTTATTCTATTGGAAAAGAACGAGTTTTGGACAACTACCTTTCATTCTTGCCAAACGCTTTGCAGACCCCCTTGCAAGCTTTAGAACAAGATTTTGGATGTTTTCTTTCCTGGCAGAGTTTCTCCTTGCAAGATATGGTGGAAAAGCTTTTTGCTGAGTGTAGAGCGGCAAGACACGCAGAAGACGCAGATACGCAGCTCTCCGAAGCTAAGTGCCGGTCCCGGGCTTCTTTCGGCACAAACCGCTCTCAGGAGCTCCCTGCGCTCGCCACAATGCTCTGTGTGCGAAGAAGCCGCTTCTTCGCCTCCGGGAGAATCGGCGAGCGGCAGCTTCCCAAAGGCGAAGATGCAAGCTGCAGCACACAGGCACAGTGTGGGCAGCCTTCAGACTTAGAGAAAACAGTACTTTACCACTCTCCTGCCTTTTCCATGGTTATTCTATTGGAAAAGAACGAGTTTTGGACAACTACCTTTCATTCTTGCCAAACTCTTTGCAGACCCCCGTGCAAGCTTTAGAACAAGATTTTGGATGTTTTCTTTCCTGGCAGAGTTTCTCCTTGCAAGATATGGTGGAAAAGCTTTTTGCTGAGTGTAGAGCGGCAAGACACGCAGAAGACGCAGATACGCAGCTCTCCGAAGCTAAGTGCCGGTCCCGGGCTTCTTTTGGCACAAACCGCTCTCAGGAGCTCCCTGCGCTCGCCACAATGCTCTGTGTGCGAAGAAGCCGCTTCTTCGCCTCCTGGAGAATCGGCGAGCGGCAGCTTCCCAAAGGCGAAGATGCAAGCTGCAGCACACAGGCACAGTGTGGGCAGCCTTCAAACTTAGAGAAAACAGTACTTTACCACTCTCCTGCCTTTTCCATGGTTATTCTATTGGAAAAGAACGAGTTTTGGACAACTACCTTTCATTCTTGCCAAACTCTTTGCAGACCCCCGTGCAAGCTTTAGAACAAGATTTTGGATGTTTTCTTTCCTGGCAGAGTTTCTCCTTGCAAGATATGGTGGAAAAGCTTTTTACTGAGTGTAGAGCGGCAAGACACGCAGAAGACGGAGATACGCAGCTCTCCGAAGCTAAGTGCCGGTCCCGGGCTTCTTTCGGCACAAACCGCTCTCAGGAGCTCCCTGCGCTCGCCACAATGCTCTGTGTGCGAAGAAGCCGCTTCTTCGCCTCCGGGAGAATCGGCGAGCGGCAGCTTCCCAAAGGCGAAGATGCAAGCTGCAGCACACAGGCACAGTGTGGGCAGCCTTCAGACTTAGAGAAAACAGTACTTTACCACTCTCCTGCCTTTTCCATGGTTATTCTATTGGAAAAGAACGAGTTTTGGACAACTACCTTTCATTCTTGCCAAACTCTTTGCAGACCCCCGTGCAAGCTTTAGAAGAAGATTTTGGATGTTTTCTTTCCTGGCAGAGTTTCTCCTTGCAAGATATGGTGGAAAAGCTTTTTGCTGAGTGTAGAGCGGCAAGACACGCAGAAGACGCAGATACGCAGCTCTCCGAAGCTAAGTGCCGGTCCCGGGCTTCTTTCGGCACAAACCGCTCTCAGGAGCTCCCTGCGCTCGCCACAATGCTCTGTGTGCGAAGAAGCCGCTTCTTCGCCTCCGGGAGAATCGGCGAGCGGCAGCTTCCCAAAGGCGAAGATGCAAGCTGCAGCACACAGGCACAGTGTGGGCAGCCTTCAGACTTCGAGAAAACAGTACTTTACCACTCTCCTGCCTTTTCCATGGTTATTCTATTGGAAAAGAACGAGTTTTGGACAACTACCTTTCATTCTTGCCAAACTCTTTGCAGACCCCCGTGCAAGCTTTAGAAGAAGATTTTGGATGTTTTCTTTCCTGGCAGAGTTTCTCCTTGCAAGATATGGTGGAAAAGCTTTTTGCTGAGTGTAGAGCGGCAAGACACGCAGAAGACGCAGATACGCAGCTCTCCGAAGCTAAGTGCCGGTCCCGGGCTTCTTTCGGCACAAACCGCTCTCAGGAGCTCCCTGCGCTCGCCACAATGCTCTGTGTGCGAAGAAGCCGCTTCTTCGCCTCCGGGAGAATCGGCGAGCGGCAGCTTCCCAAAGGCGAAGATGCAAGCTGCAGCACGCAGGCACAGTGTGGGCAGCCTTCAGACTTAGAGAAAACAGTACTTTACCACTCTCCTGCCTTTTCCATGGTTATTCTATCGGAAAAGAACGAGTTTTGGACAACTACCTTTCATTCTTGCCAAACTCTTTGCAGACCCCCGTGCAAGCTTTAGAACAAGATTTTGGATGTTTTCTTTCCTGGCAGAGTTTCTCCTTGCAAGATATGGTGGAAAAGCTTTTTGCTGAGTGTAGAGCGGCAAGACACGCAGAAGACGCAGATACGCAGCTCTCCGAAGCTAAGTGCCGGTCCCGGGCTTCTTTTGGCACAAACCGCTCTCAGGAGCTCCCTGCGCTCGCCACAATGCTCTGTGTGCGAAGAAGCCGCTTCTTCGCCTCCTGGAGAATCGGCGAGCGGCAGCTTCCCAAAGGCGAAGATGCAAGCTGCAGCACACAGGCACAGTGTGGGCAGCCTTCAAACTTAGAGAAAACAGTACTTTACCACTCTCCTGCCTTTTCCATGGTTATTCTATTGGAAAAGAACGAGTTTTGGACAACTACCTTTCATTCTTGCCAAACTCTTTGCAGACCCCCGTGCAAGCTTTAGAACAAGATTTTGGATGTTTTCTTTCCTGGCAGAGTTTCTCCTTGCAAGATATGGTGGAAAAGCTTTTTACTGAGTGTAGAGCGGCAAGACACGCAGAAGACGCAGATACGCAGCTCTCCGAAGCTAAGTGCCGGTCCCGGGCTTCTTTCGGCACAAACCGCTCTCAGGAGCTCCCTGCGCTCGCCACAATGCTCTGTGTGCGAAGAAGCCGCTTCTTCGCCTCCGGGAGAATCGGCGAGCAGCAGCTTCCCAAAGGCGAAGATGCAAGCTGCACCACACAGGCACAGTGTGGGCAGCCTTCAGACTTAGAGAAAACAGTACTTTACCACTCTCCTGCCTTTTCCATGGTTATTCTATTGGAAAAGAACGAGTTTTGGACAACTACCTTTCATTCTTGCCAAACTCTTTGCAGACCCCCGTGCAAGCTTTAGAAGAAGATTTTGGATGTTTTCTTTCCTGGCAGAGTTTCTCCTTGCAAGATATGGTGGAAAAGCTTTTTGCTGAGTGTAGAGCGGCAAGACACGCAGAAGACGCAGATACGCAGCTCTCCGAAGCTAAGTGCCGGTCCCGGGCTTCTTTCGGCACAAACCGCTCTCAGGAGCTCCCTGCGCTCGCCACAATGCTCTGTGTGCGAAGAAGCCGCTTCTTCGCCTCCGGGAGAATCGGCGAGCGGCAGCTTCCCAAAGGCGAAGATGCAAGCTGCAGCACACAGGCACAGTGTGGGCAGCCTTCAGACTTAGAGAAAACAGTACTTTACCACTCTCCTGCCTTTTCCATGGTTATTCTATTGGAAAAGAACGAGTTTTGGACAACTACCTTTCATTCTTGCCAAACTCTTTGCAGACCCCCGTGCAAGCTTTAGAACAAGATTTTGGATGTTTTCTTTCCTGGCAGAGTTTCTCCTTGCAAGATATGGTGGAAAAGCTTTTTGCTGAGTGTAGAGCGGCAAGACACGCAGAAGACGCAGATACGCAGCTCTCCGAAGCTAAGTGCTGGTCCCGGGCTTCTTTCGGCACAAACCGCTCTCAGGAGCTCCCTGCGCTCGCCACAATGCTCTGTGTGCGAAGAAGCCGCTTCTTCGCCTCCGGGAGAATCGGCGAGCGGCAGCTTCCCAAAGGCGAAGATGCAAGCTGCAGCACGCAGGCACAGTGTGGGCAGCCTTCAGACTTCGAGAAAACAGTACTTTACCACTCTCCTGCCTTTTCCATGGTTATTCTATTGGAAAAGAACGAGTTTTGGACAACTACCTTTCATTCTTGCCAAACTCTTTGCAGACCCCCGTGCAAGCTTTAGAAGAAGATTTTGGATGTTTTCTTTCCTGGCAGAGTTTCTCCTTGCAAGATATGGTGGAAAAGCTTTTTGCTGAGTGTAGAGCGGCAAGACACGCAGAAGACGCAGATACGCAGCTCTCCGAAGCTAAGTGCCGGTCCCGGGCTTCTTTCGGCACAAACCGCTCTCAGGAGCTCCCTGCGCTCGCCACAATGCTCTGTGTGCGAAGAAGCCGCTTCTTCGCCTCCGGGAGAATCGGCGAGCGGCAGCTTCCCAAAGGCGAAGATGCAAGCTGCAGCACACAGGCACAGTGTGGGCAGCCTTCAGACTTAGAGAAAACAGTACTTTACCACTCTCCTGCCTTTTCCATGGTTATTCTATTGGAAAAGAACGAGTTTTGGACAACTACCTTTCATTCTTGCCAAACTCTTTGCAGACCCCCGTGCAAGCTTTAGAACAAGATTTTGGATGTTTTCTTTCCTGGCAGAGTTTCTCCTTGCAAGATATGGTGGAAAAGCTTTTTGCTGAGTGTAGAGCGGCAAGACACGCAGAAGACGCAGATACGCAGCTCTCCAAAGCTAAGTGCCGGTCCCGGGCTTCTTTCGGCACAAACCGCTCTCAGGAGCTCCCTGCGCTCGCCACAATGCTCTGTGTGCGAAGAAGCCGCTTCTTCGCCTCCGGGAGAATCGGCGAGCGGCAGCTTCCCAAAGGCGAAGATGCAAGCTGCAGCACACAGGCACAGTGTGGGCAGCCTTCAGACTTAGAGAAAACAGTACTTTACCACTCTCCTGCCTTTTCCATGGTTATTCTATTGGAAAAGAACGAGTTTTGGACAACTACCTTTCATTCTTGCCAAACGCTTTGCAGACCCCCTTGCAAGCTTTAGAACAAGATTTTGGATGTTTTCTTTCCTGGCAGAGTTTCTCCTTGCAAGATATGGTGGAAAAGCTTTTTGCTGAGTGTAGAGCGGCAAGACACGCAGAAGACGCAGATACGCAGCTCTCCGAAGCTAAGTGCCGGTCCCGGGCTTCTTTCGGCACAAACCGCTCTCAGGAGCTCCCTGCGCTCGCCACAATGCTCTGTGTGCGAAGAAGCCGCTTCTTCGCCTCCGGGAGAATCGGCGAGCGGCAGCTTCCCAAAGGCGAAGATGCAAGCTGCAGCACACAGGCACAGTGTGGGCAGCCTTCAGACTTAGAGAAAACAGTACTTTACCACTCTCCTGCCTTTTCCATGGTTATTCTATTGGAAAAGAACGAGTTTTGGACAACTACCTTTCATTCTTGCCAAACTCTTTGCAGACCCCCGTGCAAGCTTTAGAAGAAGATTTTGGATGTTTTCTTTCCTGGCAGAGTTTCTCCTTGCAAGATATGGTGGAAAAGCTTTTTGCTGAGTGTAGAGCGGCAAGACACGCAGAAGACGCAGATACGCAGCTCTCCGAAGCTAAGTGCCGGTCCCGGGCTTCTTTCGGCACAAACCGCTCTCAGGAGCTCCCTGCGCTCGCCACAATGCTCTGTGTGCGAAGAAGCCGCTTCTTCGCCTCCGGGAGAATCGGCGAGCGGCAGCTTCCCAAAGGCGAAGATGCAAGCTGCAGCACACAGGCACAGTGTGGGCAGCCTTCAGACTTCGAGAAAACAGTACTTTACCACTCTCCTGCCTTTTCCATGGTTATTCTATTGGAAAAGAACGAGTTTTGGACAACTACCTTTCATTCTTGCCAAACTCTTTGCAGACCCCCGTGCAAGCTTTAGAAGAAGATTTTGGATGTTTTCTTTCCTGGCAGAGTTTCTCCTTGCAAGATATGGTGGAAAAGCTTTTTGCTGAGTGTAGAGCGGCAAGACACGCAGAAGACGCAGATACGCAGCTCTCCGAAGCTAAGTGCCGGTCCCGGGCTTCTTTCGGCACAAACCGCTCTCAGGAGCTCCCTGCGCTCGCCACAATGCTCTGTGTGCGAAGAAGCCGCTTCTTCGCCTCCGGGAGAATCGGCGAGCGGCAGCTTCCCAAAGGCGAAGATGCAAGCTGCAGCACGCAGGCACAGTGTGGGCAGCCTTCAGACTTAGAGAAAACAGTACTTTACCACTCTCCTGCCTTTTCCATGGTTATTCTATTGGAAAAGAACGAGTTTTGGACAACTACCTTTCATTCTTGCCAAACTCTTTGCAGACCCCCGTGCAAGCTTTAGAACAAGATTTTGGATGTTTTCTTTCCTGGCAGAGTTTCTCCTTGCAAGATATGGTGGAAAAGCTTTTTGCTGAGTGTAGAGCGGCAAGACACGCAGAAGACGCAGATACGCAGCTCTCCGAAGCTAAGTGCCGGTCCCGGGCTTCTTTCGGCACAAACCGCTCTCAGGAGCTCCCTGCGCTCGCCACAATGCTCTGTGTGCAAAGAAGCCGCTTCTTCGCCTCCGGGAGAATCGGCGAGCGGCAGCTTCCCAAAGGCGAAGATGCAAGCTGCAGCACACAGGCACAGTGTGGGCAGCCTTCAGACTTAGAGAAAACAGTACTTTACCACTCTCCTGCCTTTTCCATGGTTATTCTATTGGAAAAGAACGAGTTTTGGACAACTACCTTTCATTCTTGCCAAACTCTTTGCAGACCCCCGTGCAAGCTTTAGAACAAGATTTTGGATGTTTTCTTTCCTGGCAGAGTTTCTCCTTGCAAGATATGGTGGAAAAGCTTTTTGCTGAGTGTAGAGCGGCAAGACACGCAGAAGACGCAGATACGCAGCTCTCCGAAGCTAAGTGCCGGTCCCGGGCTTCTTTCGGCACAAACCGCTCTCAGGAGCTCCCTGCGCTCGCCACAATGCTCTGTGTGCGAAGAAGCCGCTTCTTCGCCTCCGGGAGAATCGGCGAGCGGCAGCTTCCCAAAGGCGAAGATGCAAGCTGCAGCACACAGGCACAGTGTGGGCAGCCTTCAGACTTCGAGAAAACAGTACTTTACCACTCTCCTGCCTTTTCCATGGTTATTCTATTGGAAAAGAACGAGTTTTGGACAACTACCTTTCATTCTTGCCAAACTCTTTGCAGACCCCCGTGCAAGCTTTAGAAGAAGATTTTGGATGTTTTCTTTCCTGGCAGAGTTTCTCCTTGCAAGATATGGTGGAAAAGCTTTTTGCTGAGTGTAGAGCGGCAAGACACGCAGAAGACGCAGATACGCAGCTCTCCGAAGCTAAGTGCCGGTCCCGGGCTTCTTTCGGCACAAACCGCTCTCAGGAGCTCCCTGCGCTCGCCACAATGCTCTGTGTGCGAAGAAGCCGCTTCTTCGCCTCCGGGAGAATCGGCGAGCGGCAGCTTCCCAAAGGCGAAGATGCAAGCTGCAGCACGCAGGCACAGTGTGGGCAGCCTTCAGACTTAGAGAAAACAGTACTTTACCACTCTCCTGCCTTTTCCATGGTTATTCTATTGGAAAAGAACGAGTTTTGGACAACTACCTTTCATTCTTGCCAAACTCTTTGCAGACCCCCGTGCAAGCTTTAGAAGAAGATTTTGGATGTTTTCTTTCCTGGCAGAGTTTCTCCTTGCAAGATATGGTGGAAAAGCTTTTTGCTGAGTGTAGAGCGGCAAGACACGCAGAAGACGCAGATACGCAGCTCTCCGAAGCTAAGTGCCGGTCCCGGGCTTCTTTCGGCACAAACCGCTCTCAGGAGCTCCCTGCGCTCGCCACAATGCTCTGTGTGCGAAGAAGCCGCTTCTTCGCCTCCGGGAGAATCGGCGAGCGGCAGCTTCCCAAAGGCGAAGATGCAAGCTGCAGCACACAGGCACAGTGTGGGCAGCCTTCAGACTTAGAGAAAACAGTACTTTACCACTCTCCTGCCTTTTCCATGGTTATTCTATTGGAAAAGAACGAGTTTTGGACAACTACCTTTCATTCTTGCCAAACTCTTTGCAGACCCCCGTGCAAGCTTTAGAACAAGATTTTGGATGTTTTCTTTCCTGGCAGAGTTTCTCCTTGCAAGATATGGTGGAAAAGCTTTTTGCTGAGTGTAGAGCGGCAAGACACGCAGAAGACGCAGATACGCAGCTCTCCGAAGCTAAGTGCTGGTCCCGGGCTTCTTTCGGCACAAACCGCTCTCAGGAGCTCCCTGCGCTCGCCACAATGCTCTGTGTGCGAAGAAGCCGCTTCTTCGCCTCCGGGAGAATCGGCGAGCGGCAGCTTCCCAAAGGCGAAGATGCAAGCTGCAGCACGCAGGCACAGTGTGGGCAGCCTTCAGACTTCGAGAAAACAGTACTTTACCACTCTCCTGCCTTTTCCATGGTTATTCTATTGGAAAAGAACGAGTTTTGGACAACTACCTTTCATTCTTGCCAAACTCTTTGCAGACCCCCGTGCAAGCTTTAGAAGAAGATTTTGGATGTTTTCTTTCCTGGCAGAGTTTCTCCTTGCAAGATATGGTGGAAAAGCTTTTTGCTGAGTGTAGAGCGGCAAGACACGCAGAAGACGCAGATACGCAGCTCTCCGAAGCTAAGTGCCGGTCCCGGGCTTCTTTCGGCACAAACCGCTCTCAGGAGCTCCCTGCGCTCGCCACAATGCTCTGTGTGCGAAGAAGCCGCTTCTTCGCCTCCGGGAGAATCGGCGAGCGGCAGCTTCCCAAAGGCGAAGATGCAAGCTGCACCACACAGGCACAGTGTGGGCAGCCTTCAGACTTAGAGAAAACAGTACTTTACCACTCTCCTGCCTTTTCCATGGTTATTCTATTGGAAAAGAACGAGTTTTGGACAACTACCTTTCATTCTTGCCAAACTCTTTGCAGACCCCCGTGCAAGCTTTAGAACAAGATTTTGGATGTTTTCTTTCCTGGCAGAGTTTCTCCTTGCAAGATATGGTGGAAAAGCTTTTTGCTGAGTGTAGAGCGGCAAGACACGCAGAAGACGCAGATACGCAGCTCTCCAAAGCTAAGTGCCGGTCCCGGGCTTCTTTCGGCACAAACCGCTCTCAGGAGCTCCCTGCGCTCGCCACAATGCTCTGTGTGCGAAGAAGCCGCTTCTTCGCCTCCGGGAGAATCGGCGAGCGGCAGCTTCCCAAAGGCGAAGATGCAAGCTGCAGCACGCAGGCACAGTGTGGGCAGCCTTCAGACTTCGAGAAAACAGTACTTTACCACTCTCCTGCCTTTTCCATGGTTATTCTATTGGAAAAGAACGAGTTTTGGACAACTACCTTTCATTCTTGCCAAACTCTTTGCAGACCCCCGTGCAAGCTTTAGAAGAAGATTTTGGATGTTTTCTTTCCTGGCAGAGTTTCTCCTTGCAAGATATGGTGGAAAAGCTTTTTGCTGAGTGTAGAGCGGCAAGACACGCAGAAGACGCAGATACGCAGCTCTCCGAAGCTAAGTGCCGGTCCCGGGCTTCTTTCGGCACAAACCGCTCTCAGGAGCTCCCTGCGCTCGCCACAATGCTCTGTGTGCGAAGAAGCCGCTTCTTCGCCTCCGGGAGAATCGGCGAGCGGCAGCTTCCCAAAGGCGAAGATGCAAGCTGCAGCACGCAGGCACAGTGTGGGCAGCCTTCAGACTTCGAGAAAACAGTACTTTACCACTCTCCTGCCTTTTCCATGGTTATTCTATTGGAAAAGAACGAGTTTTGGACAACTACCTTTCATTCTTGCCAAACGCTTTGCAGACCCCCTTGCAAGCTTTAGAACAAGATTTTGGATGTTTTCTTTCCTGGCAGAGTTTCTCCTTGCAAGATATGGTGGAAAAGCTTTTTGCTGAGTGTAGAGCGGCAAGACACGCAGAAGACGCAGATACGCAGCTCTCCGAAGCTAAGTGCCGGTCCCGGGCTTCTTTCGGCACAAACCGCTCTCAGGAGCTCCCTGCGCTCGCCACAATGCTCTGTGTGCGAAGAAGCCGCTTCTTCGCCTCCTGGAGAATCGGCGAGCGGCAGCTTCCCACAGGCGAAGATGCAAGCTGCAGCACACAGGCACAGTGTGGGCAGCCTTCAGACTTAGAGAAAACAGTACTTTACCACTCTCCTGCCTTTTCCATGGTTATTCTATTGGAAAAGAACGAGTTTTGGACAACTACCTTTCATTCTTGCCAAACTCTTTGCAGACCCCCGTGCAAGCTTTAGAACAAGATTTTGGATGTTTTCTTTCCTGGCAGAGTTTCTCCTTGCAAGATATGGTGGAAAAGCTTTTTGCTGAGTGTAGAGCGGCAAGACACGCAGAAGACGCAGATACGCAGCTCTCCGAAGCTAAGTGCCGGTCCCGGGCTTCTTTCGGCACAAACCGCTCTCAGGAGCTCCCTGCGCTCGCCACAATGCTCTGTGTGCGAAGAAGCCGCTTCTTCGCCTCCGGGAGAATCGGCGAGCGGCAGCTTCCCAAAGGCGAAGATGCAAGCTGCAGCACACAGGCACAGTGTGGGCAGCCTTCAGACTTCGAGAAAACAGTACTTTACCACTCTCCTGCCTTTTCCATGGTTATTCTATTGGAAAAGAACGAGTTTTGGACAACTACCTTTCATTCTTGCCAAACTCTTTGCAGACCCCCGTGCAAGCTTTAGAACAAGATTTTGGATGTTTTCTTTCCTGGCAGAGTTTCTCCTTGCAAGATATGGTGGAAAAGCTTTTTGCTGAGTGTAGAGCGGCAAGACACGCAGAAGACGCAGATACGCAGCTCTCCGAAGCTAAGTGCCGGTCCCGGGCTTCTTTCGGCACAAACCGCTCTCAGGAGCTCCCTGCGCTCGCCACAATGCTCTGTGTGCGAAGAAGCCGCTTCTTCGCCTCCGGGAGAATCGGCGAGCGGCAGCTTCCCAAAGGCGAAGCTGCAAGCTGCAGCACGCAGGCACAGTGTGGGCAGCCTTCAGACTTAGAGAAAACAGTACTTTACCACTCTCCTGCCTTTTCCATGGTTATTCTATTGGAAAAGAACGAGTTTTGGACAACTACCTTTCATTCTTGCCAAACTCTTTGCAGACCCCCGTGCAAGCTTTAGAAGAAGATTTTGGATGTTTTCTTTCCTGGCAGAGTTTCTCCTTGCAAGATATGGTGGAAAAGCTTTTTGCTGAGTGTAGAGCGGCAAGACACGCAGAAGACGCAGATACGCAGCTCTCCGAAGCTAAGTGCCGGTCCCGGGCTTCTTTCGGCACAAACCGCTCTCAGGAGCTCCCTGCGCTCGCCACAATGCTCTGTGTGCGAAGAAGCCGCTTCTTCGCCTCCGGGAGAATCGGCGAGCGGCAGCTTCCCAAAGGCGAAGATGCAAGCTGCAGCACGCAGGCACAGTGTGGGCAGCCTTCAGACTTCGAGAAAACAGTACTTTACCACTCTCCTGCCTTTTCCATGGTTATTCTATTGGAAAAGAACGAGTTTTGGACAACTACCTTTCATTCTTGCCAAACGCTTTGCAGACCCCCTTGCAAGCTTTAGAACAAGATTTTGGATGTTTTCTTTCCTGGCAGAGTTTCTCCTTGCAAGATATGGTGGAAAAGCTTTTTGCTGAGTGTAGAGCGGCAAGACACGCAGAAGACGCAGATACGCAGCTCTCCGAAGCTAAGTGCCGGTCCCGGGCTTCTTTCGGCACAAACCGCTCTCAGGAGCTCCCTGCGCTCGCCACAATGCTCTGTGTGCGAAGAAGCCGCTTCTTCGCCTCCTGGAGAATCGGCGAGCGGCAGCTTCCCACAGGCGAAGATGCAAGCTGCAGCACACAGGCACAGTGTGGGCAGCCTTCAGACTTAGAGAAAACAGTACTTTACCACTCTCCTGCCTTTTCCATGGTTATTCTATTGGAAAAGAACGAGTTTTGGACAACTACCTTTCATTCTTGCCAAACTCTTTGCAGACCCCCGTGCAAGCTTTAGAACAAGATTTTGGATGTTTTCTTTCCTGGCAGAGTTTCTCCTTGCAAGATATGGTGGAAAAGCTTTTTGCTGAGTGTAGAGCGGCAAGACACGCAGAAGACGCAGATACGCAGCTCTCCGAAGCTAAGTGCCGGTCCCGGGCTTCTTTCGGCACAAACCGCTCTCAGGAGCTCCCTGCGCTCGCCACAATGCTCTGTGTGCGAAGAAGCCGCTTCTTCGCCTCCGGGAGAATCGGCGAGCGGCAGCTTCCCAAAGGCGAAGATGCAAGCTGCAGCACACAGGCACAGTGTGGGCAGCCTTCAGACTTCGAGAAAACAGTACTTTACCACTCTCCTGCCTTTTCCATGGTTATTCTATTGGAAAAGAACGAGTTTTGGACAACTACCTTTCATTCTTGCCAAACTCTTTGCAGACCCCCGTGCAAGCTTTAGAACAAGATTTTGGATGTTTTCTTTCCTGGCAGAGTTTCTCCTTGCAAGATATGGTGGAAAAGCTTTTTGCTGAGTGTAGAGCGGCAAGACACGCAGAAGACGCAGATACGCAGCTCTCCGAAGCTAAGTGCCGGTGCCGGGCTTCTTTCGGCACAAACCGCTCTCAGGAGCTCCCTGCGCTCGCCACAATGCTCTGTGTGCGAAGAAGCCGCTTCTTCGCCTCCGGGAGAATCGGCGAGCGGCAGCTTCCCAAAGGCGAAGATGCAAGCTGCAGCACACAGGCACAGTGTGGGCAGCCTTCAGACTTAGAGAAAACAGTACTTTACCACTCTCCTGCCTTTTCCATGGTTATTCTATTGGAAAAGAACGAGTTTTGGACAACTACCTTTCATTCTTGCCAAACGCTTTGCAGACCCCCGTGCAAGCTTTAGAAGAAGATTTTGGATGTTTTCTTTCCTGGCAGAGTTTCTCCTTGCAAGATATGGTGGAAAAGCTTTTTGCTGAGTGTAGAGCGGCAAGACACGCAGAAGACGCAGATACGAAGCTCTCCGAAGCTAAGTGCCGGTCCCGGGCTTCTTTCGGCACAAACCGCTCTCAGGAGCTCCCTGCGCTCGCCACAATGCTCTGTGTGCGAAGAAGCTGCTTCTTCGCCTCCGGGAGAATCGGCGAGCGGCAGCTTCCCAAAGGCGAAGATGCAAGCTGCAGCACGCAGGCACAGTGTGGGCAGCCTTCAGACTTAGAGAAAACAGTACTTTACCACTCTCCTGCCTTTTCCATGGTTATTCTATTGGAAAAGAACGAGTTTTGGACAACTACCTTTCATTCTTGCCAAACTCTTTGCAGACCCCCGTGCAAGCTTTAGAACAAGATTTTGGATGTTTTCTTTCCTGGCAGAGTTTCTCCTTGCAAGATATGGTGGAAAAGCTTTTTGCTGAGTGTAGAGCGGCAAGACACGCAGAAGACGCAGATACGCAGCTCTCCGAAGCTAAGTGCCGGTCCCGGGCTTCTTTCGGCACAAACCGCTCTCAGGAGCTCCCTGCGCTCGCCACAATGCTCTGTGTGCGAAGAAGCCGCTTCTTCGCCTCCGGGAGAATCGGCGAGCGGCAGCTTCCCAAAGGCGAAGATGCAAGCTGCAGCACACAGGCACAGTGTGGGCAGCCTTCAGACTTCGAGAAAACAGTACTTTACCACGCTCCTGCCTTTTCCATGGTTATTCTATTGGAAAAGAACGAGTTTTGGACAACTACCTTTCATTCTTGCCAAACTCTTTGCAGACCCCCGTGCAAGCTTTAGAAGAAGATTTTGGATGTTTTCTTTCCTGGCAGAGTTTCTCCTTGCAAGATATGGTGGAAAAGCTTTTTGCTGAGTGTAGAGCGGCAAGACACGCAGAAGACGCAGATACGCAGCTCTCCGAAGCTAAGTGCCGGTCCCGGGCTTCTTTCGGCACAAACCGCTCTCAGGAGCTCCCTGCGCTCGCCACAATGCTCTGTGTGCGAAGAAGCCGCTTCTTTGCCTCCTGGAGAATCGGCGAGCGGCAGCTTCCCAAAGGCGAAGATGCAAGCTGCAGCACACAGGCACAGTGTGGGCAGCCTTCAGACTTCGAGAAAACAGTACTTTACCACTCTCCTGCCTTTTCCATGGTTATTCTATTGGAAAAGAACGAGTTTTGGACAACTACCTTTCATTCTTGCCAAACTCTTTGCAGACCCCCGTGCAAGCTTTAGAACAAGATTTTGGATGTTTTCTTTCCTGGCAGAGTTTCTCCTTGCAAGATATGGTGGAAAAGCTTTTTGCTGAGTGTAGAGCGGCAAGACACGCAGAAGACGCAGATACGCAGCTCTCCGAAGCTAAGTGCCGGTGCCGGGCTTCTTTCGGCACAAACCGCTCTCAGGAGCTCCCTGCGCTCGCCACAATGCTCTGTGTGCGAAGAAGCCGCTTCTTCGCCTCCGGGAGAATCGGCGAGCGGCAGCTTCCCAAAGGCGAAGATGCAAGCTGCAGCACACAGGCACAGTGTGGGCAGCCTTCAGACTTAGAGAAAACAGTACTTTACCACTCTCCTGCCTTTTCCATGGTTATTCTATTGGAAAAGAACGAGTTTTGGACAACTACCTTTCATTCTTGCCAAACTCTTTGCAGACCCCCGTGCAAGCTTTAGAACAAGATTTTGGATGTTTTCTTTCCTGGCAGAGTTTCTCCTTGCAAGATATGGTGGAAAAGCTTTTGGCTGAGTGTAGAGCGGCAAGACACGCAGAAGACGCAGATACGCAGCTCTCCGAAGCTAAGTGCCGGTCCCGGGCTTCTTTCGGCACAAACCGCTCTCAGGAGCTCCCTGCGCTCGCCACAATGCTCTGTGTGCGAAGAAGCTGCTTCTTCGCCTCCGGGAGAATCGGCGAGCGGCAGCTTCCCAAAGGCGAAGATGCAAGCTGCAGCACGCAGGCACAGTGTGGGCAGCCTTCAGACTTAGAGAAAACAGTACTTTACCACTCTCCTGCCTTTTCCATGGTTATTCTATTGGAAAAGAACGAGTTTTGGACAACTACCTTTCATTCTTGCCAAACTCTTTGCAGACCTCCGTGCAAGCTTTAGAACAAGATTTTGGATGTTTTCTTTCCTGGCAGAGTTTCTCCTTGCAAGATATGGTGGAAAAGCTTTTTGCTGAGTGTAGAGCGGCAAGACACGCAGAAGACGCAGATACGCAGCTCTCCGAAGCTAAGTGCCGGTCCCGGGCTTCTTTCGGCACAAACCGCTCTCAGGAGCTCCCTGCGCTCGCCACAATGCTCTGTGTGCGAAGAAGCCGCTTCTTCGCCTCCGGGAGAATCGGCGAGCGGCAGCTTCCCAAAGGCGAAGATGCAAGCTGCACCACACAGGCACAGTGTGGGCAGCCTTCAGACTTCGAGAAAACAGTACTTTACCACTCTCCTGCCTTTTCCATGGTTATTCTATTGGAAAAGAACGAGTTTTGGACAACTACCTTTCATTCTTGCCAAACTCTTTGCAGACCCCCGTGCAAGCTTTAGAAGAAGATTTTGGATGTTTTCTTTCCTGGCAGAGTTTCTCCTTGCAAGATATGGTGGAAAAGCTTTTTGCTGAGTGTAGAGCGGCAAGACACGCAGAAGACGCAGATACGCAGCTCTCCGAAGCTAAGTGCCGGTCCCGGGCTTCTTTCGGCACAAACCGCTCTCAGGAGCTCCCTGCGCTCGCCACAATGCTCTGTGTGCGAAGAAGCCGCTTCTTCGCCTCCTGGAGAATCGGCGAGCGGCAGCTTCCCAAAGGCGAAGATGCAAGCTGCAGCACACAGGCACAGTGTGGGCAGCCTTCAGACTTAGAGAAAACAGTACTTTACCACTCTCCTGCCTTTTCCATGGTTATTCTATTGGAAAAGAACGAGTTTTGGACAACTACCTTTCATTCTTGCCAAACTCTTTGCAGACCCCCGTGCAAGCTTTAGAACAAGATTTTGGATGTTTTCTTTCCTGGCAGAGTTTCTCCTTGCAAGATATGGTGGAAAAGCTTTTTGCTGAGTGTAGAGCGGCAAGACACGCAGAAGACGCAGATACGCAGCTCTCCGAAGCTAAGTGCCGGTCCCGGGCTTCTTTCGGCACAAACCGCTCTCAGGAGCTCCCTGCGCTCGCCACAATGCTCTGTGTGCGAAGAAGCCGCTTCTTCGCCTCCGGGAGAATCGGCGAGTGGCAGCTTCCCAAAGGCGAAGATGCAAGCTGCAGCACACAGGCACAGTGTGGGCAGCCTTCAGACTTCGAGAAAACAGTACTTTACCACTCTCCTGCCTTTTCCATGGTTATTCTATTGGAAAAGAACGAGTTTTGGACAACTACCTTTCATTCTTGCCAAACTCTTTGCAGACCCCCGTGCAAGCTTTAGAACAAGATTTTGGATGTTTTCTTTCCTGGCAGAGTTTCTCCTTGCAAGATATGGTGGAAAAGCTTTTTGCTGAGTGTAGAGCGGCAAGACACGCAGAAGACGCAGATACGCAGCTCTCCGAAGCTAAGTGCCGGTCCCGGGCTTCTTTTGGCACAAACCGCTCTCAGGAGCTCCCTGCGCTCGCCACAATGCTCTGTGTGCTAAGAAGCCGCTTCTTCGCCTCCTGGAGAATCGGCGAGCGGCAGCTTCCCAAAGGCGAAGATGCAAGCTGCAGCACACAGGCACAGTGTGGGCAGCCTTCAAACTTAGAGAAAACAGTACTTTACCACTCTCCTGCCTTTTCCATGGTTATTCTATTGGAAAAGAACGAGTTTTGGACAACTACCTTTCATTCTTGCCAAACTCTTTGCAGACCCCCGTGCAAGCTTTAGAACAAGATTTTGGATGTTTTCTTTCCTGGCAGAGTTTCTCCTTGCAAGATATGGTGGAAAAGCTTTTTACTGAGTGTAGAGCGGCAAGACACGCAGAAGACGCAGATACGCAGCTCTCCGAAGCTAAGTGCCGGTCCCGGGCTTCTTTCGGCACAAACCGCTCTCAGGAGCTCCCTGCGCTCGCCACAATGCTCTGTGTGCGAAGAAGCCGCTTCTTCGCCTCCGGGAGAATCGGCGAGCGGCAGCTTCCCAAAGGCGAAGATGCAAGCTGCAGCACACAGGCACAGTGTGGGCAGCCTTCAGACTTAGAGAAAACAGTACTTTACCACTCTCCTGCCTTTTCCATGGTTATTCTATTGGAAAAGAACGAGTTTTGGACAACTACCTTTCATTCTTGCCAAACTCTTTGCAGACCCCCGTGCAAGCTTTAGAACAAGATTTTGGATGTTTTCTTTCCTGGCAGAGTTTCTCCTTGCAAGATATGGTGGAAAAGCTTTTTGCTGAGTGTAGAGCGGCAAGACACGCAGAAGACGCAGATACGCAGCTCTCCGAAGCTAAGTGCCGGTCCCGGGCTTCTTTCGGCACAAACCGCTCTCAGGAGCTCCCTGCGCTCGCCACAATGCTCTGTGTGCGAAGAAGCCGCTTCTTCGCCTCCGGGAGAATCGGCGAGTGGCAGCTTCCCAAAGGCGAAGATGCAAGCTGCAGCACACAGGCACAGTGTGGGCAGCCTTCAGACTTCGAGAAAACAGTACTTTACCACTCTCCTGCCTTTTCCATGGTTATTCTATTGGAAAAGAACGAGTTTTGGACAACTACCTTTCATTCTTGCCAAACTCTTTGCAGACCCCCGTGCAAGCTTTAGAACAAGATTTTGGATGTTTTCTTTCCTGGCAGAGTTTCTCCTTGCAAGATATGGTGGAAAAGCTTTTTGCTGAGTGTAGAGCGGCAAGACACGCAGAAGACGCAGATACGCAGCTCTCCGAAGCTAAGTGCCGGTCCCGGGCTTCTTTTGGCACAAACCGCTCTCAGGAGCTCCCTGCGCTCGCCACAATGCTCTGTGTGCTAAGAAGCCGCTTCTTCGCCTCCTGGAGAATCGGCGAGCGGCAGCTTCCCAAAGGCGAAGATGCAAGCTGCAGCACACAGGCACAGTGTGGGCAGCCTTCAAACTTAGAGAAAACAGTACTTTACCACTCTCCTGCCTTTTCCATGGTTATTCTATTGGAAAAGAACGAGTTTTGGACAACTACCTTTCATTCTTGCCAAACTCTTTGCAGACCCCCGTGCAAGCTTTAGAACAAGATTTTGGATGTTTTCTTTCCTGGCAGAGTTTCTCCTTGCAAGATATGGTGGAAAAGCTTTTTACTGAGTGTAGAGCGGCAAGACACGCAGAAGACGCAGATACGCAGCTCTCCGAAGCTAAGTGCCGGTCCCGGGCTTCTTTCGGCACAAACCGCTCTCAGGAGCTCCCTGCGCTCGCCACAATGCTCTGTGTGCGAAGAAGCCGCTTCTTCGCCTCCGGGAGAATCGGCGAGCGGCAGCTTCCCAAAGGCGAAGATGCAAGCTGCACCACACAGGCACAGTGTGGGCAGCCTTCAGACTTAGAGAAAACAGTACTTTACCACTCTCCTGCCTTTTCCATGGTTATTCTATTGGAAAAGAACGAGTTTTGGACAACTACCTTTCATTCTTGCCAAACTCTTTGCAGACCCCCGTGCAAGCTTTAGAAGAAGATTTTGGATGTTTTCTTTCCTGGCAGAGTTTCTCCTTGCAAGATATGGTGGAAAAGCTTTTTGCTGAGTGTAGAGCGGCAAGACACGCAGAAGACGCAGATACGCAGCTCTCCGAAGCTAAGTGCCGGTCCCGGGCTTCTTTCGGCACAAACCGCTCTCAGGAGCTCCCTGCGCTCGCCACAATGCTCTGTGTGCGAAGAAGCCGCTTCTTCGCCTCCGGGAGAATCGGCGAGCGGCAGCTTCCCAAAGGCGAAGATGCAAGCTGCAGCACACAGGCACAGTGTGGGCAGCCTTCAGACTTCGAGAAAACAGTACTTTACCACTCTCCTGCCTTTTCCATGGTTATTCTATTGGAAAAGAACGAGTTTTGGACAACTACCTTTCATTCTTGCCAAACTCTTTGCAGACCCCCGTGCAAGCTTTAGAACAAGATTTTGGATGTTTTCTTTCCTGGCAGAGTTTCTCCTTGCAAGATATGGTGGAAAAGCTTTTTGCTGAGTGTAGAGCGGCAAGACACGCAGAAGACGCAGATACGCAGCTCTCCGAAGCTAAGTGCCGGTCCCGGGCTTCTTTCGGCACAAACCGCTCTCAGGAGCTCCCTGCGCTCGCCACAATGCTCTGTGTGCGAAGAAGCCGCTTCTTCGCCTCCGGGAGAATCGGCGAGCGGCAGCTTCCCAAAGGCGAAGATGCAAGCTGCAGCACACAGGCACAGTGTGGGCAGCCTTCAGACTTCGAGAAAACAGTACTTTACCACGCTCCTGCCTTTTCCATGGTTATTCTATTGGAAAAGAACGAGTTTTGGACAACTACCTTTCATTCTTGCCAAACTCTTTGCAGACCCCCGTGCAAGCTTTAGAAGAAGATTTTGGATGTTTTCTTTCCTGGCAGAGTTTCTCCTTGCAAGATATGGTGGAAAAGCTTTTTGCTGAGTGTAGAGCGGCAAGACACGCAGAAGACGCAGATACGCAGCTCTCCGAAGCTAAGTGCCGGTCCCGGGCTTCTTTCGGCACAAACCGCTCTCAGGAGCTCCCTGCGCTCGCCACAATGCTCTGTGTGCGAAGAAGCCGCTTCTTCGCCTCCGGGAGAATCGGCGAGCGGCAGCTTCCCAAAGGCGAAGATGCAAGCTGCAGCACACAGGCACAGTGTGGGCAGCCTTCAGACTTAGAGAAAACAGTACTTTACCACTCTCCTGCCTTTTCCATGGTTATTCTATTGGAAAAGAACGAGTTTTGGACAACTACCTTTCATTCTTGCCAAACTCTTTGCAGACCACCGTGCAAGCTTTAGAACAAGATTTTGGATGTTTTCTTTCCTGGCAGAGTTTCTCCTTGCAAGATATGGTGGAAAAGCTTTTTGCTGAGTGTAGAGCGGCAAGACACGCAGAAGACGCAGATACGCAGCTCTCCGAAGCTAAGTGCCGGTCCCGGGCTTCTTTCGGCACAAACCGCTCTCAGGAGCTCCCTGCGCTCGCCACAATGCTCTGTGTGCGAAGAAGCCGCTTCTTCGCCTCCGGGAGAATCGGCGAGCGGCAGCTTCCCAAAGGCGAAGATGCAAGCTGCAGCACGCAGGCACAGTGTGGGCAGCCTTCAGACTTCGAGAAAACAGTACTTTACCACTCTCCTGCCTTTTCCATGGTTATTCTATTGGAAAAGAACGAGTTTTGGACAACTACCTTTCATTCTTGCCAAACGCTTTGCAGACCCCCTTGCAAGCTTTAGAACAAGATTTTGGATGTTTTCTTTCCTGGCAGAGTTTCTCCTTGCAAGATATGGTGGAAAAGCTTTTTGCTGAGTGTAGAGCGGCAAGACACGCAGAAGACGCAGATACGCAGCTCTCCGAAGCTAAGTGCCGGTCCCGGGCTTCTTTCGGCACAAACCGCTCTCAGGAGCTCCCTGCGCTCGCCACAATGCTCTGTGTGCGAAGAAGCCGCTTCTTCGCCTCCTGGAGAATCGGCGAGCGGCAGCTTCCCAAAGGCGAAGATGCAAGCTGCAGCACACAGGCACAGTGTGGGCAGCCTTCAGACTTAGAGAAAACAGTACTTTACCACTCTCCTGCCTTTTCCATGGTTATTCTATTGGAAAAGAACGAGTTTTGGACAACTACCTTTCATTCTTGCCAAACTCTTTGCAGACCCCCGTGCAAGCTTTAGAACAAGATTTTGGATGTTTTCTTTCCTGGCAGAGTTTCTCCTTGCAAGATATGGTGGAAAAGCTTTTTGCTGAGTGTAGAGCGGCAAGACACGCAGAAGACGCAGATACGCAGCTCTCCGAAGCTAAGTGCCGGTCCCGGGCTTCTTTCGGCACAAACCGCTCTCAGGAGCTCCCTGCGCTCGCCACAATGCTCTGTGTGCGAAGAAGCCGCTTCTTCGCCTCCGGGAGAATCGGCGAGCGGCAGCTTCCCAAAGGCGAAGATGCAAGCTGCAGCACGCAGGCACAGTGTGGGCAGCCTTCAGACTTAGAGAAAACAGTACTTTACCACTCTCCTGCCTTTTCCATGGTTATTCTATTGGAAAAGAACGAGTTTTGGACAACTACCTTTCATTCTTGCCAAACTCTTTGCAGACCCCCGTGCAAGCTTTAGAACAAGATTTTGGATGTTTTCTTTCCTGGCAGAGTTTCTCCTTGCAAGATATGGTGGAAAAGCTTTTTGCTGAGTGTAGAGCGGCAAGACACGCAGAAGACGCAGATACGCAGCTCTCCGAAGCTAAGTGCCGGTCCCGGGCTTCTTTCGGCACAAACCGCTCTCAGGAGCTCCCTGCGCTCGCCACAATGCTCTGTGTGCGAAGAAGCCGCTTCTTCGCCTCCGGGAGAATCGGCGAGCGGCAGCTTCCCAAAGGCGAAGATGCAAGCTGCAGCACACAGGCACAGTGTGGGCAGCCTTCAGACTTAGAGAAAACAGTACTTTACCACTCTCCTGCCTTTTCCATGGTTATTCTATTGGAAAAGAACGAGTTTTGGACAACTACCTTTCATTCTTGCCAAACTCTTTGCAGACCCCCGTGCAAGCTTTAGAAGAAGATTTTGGATGTTTTCTTTCCTGGCAGAGTTTCTCCTTGCAAGATATGGTGGAAAAGCTTTTTGCTGAGTGTAGAGCGGCAAGACACGCAGAAGACGCAGATACGCAGCTCTCCGAAGCTAAGTGCCGGTCCCGGGCTTCTTTCGGCACAAACCGCTCTCAGGAGCTCCCTGCGCTCGCCACAATGCTCTGTGTGCGAAGAAGCCGCTTCTTCGCCTCCGGGAGAATCGGCGAGCGGCAGCTTCCCAAAGGCGAAGATGCAAGCTGCAGCACACAGGCACAGTGTGGGCAGCCTTCAGACTTAGAGAAAACAGTACTTTACCACTCTCCTGCCTTTTCCATGGTTATTCTATTGGAAAAGAACGAGTTTTGGACAACTACCTTTCATTCTTGCCAAACTCTTTGCAGACCCCCGTGCAAGCTTTAGAACAAGATTTTGGATGTTTTCTTTCCTGGCAGAGTTTCTCCTTGCAAGATATGGTGGAAAAGCTTTTTGCTGAGTGTAGAGCGGCAAGACACGCAGAAGACGCAGATACGCAGCTCTCCGAAGCTAAGTGCCGGTCCCGGGCTTCTTTCGGCACAAACCGCTCTCAGGAGCTCCCTGCGCTCGCCACAATGCTCTGTGTGCGAAGAAGCCGCTTCTTCGCCTCCGGGAGAATCGGCGAGCGGCAGCTTCCCAAAGGCGAAGATGCAAGCTGCACCACACAGGCACAGTGTGGGCAGCCTTCAGACTTCGAGAAAACAGTACTTTACCACTCTCCTGCCTTTTCCATGGTTATTCTATTGGAAAAGAACGAGTTTTGGACAACTACCTTTCATTCTTGCCAAACTCTTTGCAGATCCCCGTGCAAGCTTTAGAAGAAGATTTTGGATGTTTTCCTTCCTGGCAGAGTTTCTCCTTGCAAGATATGGTGGAAAAGCTTTTTGCTGAGTGTAGAGCGGCAAGACACGCAGAAGACGCAGATACGCAGCTCTCCGAAGCTAAGTGCCGGTCCCGGGCTTCTTTCGGCACAAACCGCTCTCAGGAGCTCCCTGCGCTCGCCACAATGCTCTGTGTGCGAAGAAGCCGCTTCTTCGCCTCCTGGAGAATCGGCGAGCGGCAGCTTCCCAAAGGCGAAGATGCAAGCTGCAGCACACAGGCACAGTGTGGGCAGCCTTCAGACTTAGAGAAAACAGTACTTTACCACTCTCCTGCCTTTTCCATGGTTATTCTATTGGAAAAGAACGAGTTTTGGACAACTACCTTTCATTCTTGCCAAACTCTTTGCAGACCCCCGTGCAAGCTTTAGAACAAGATTTTGGATGTTTTCTTTCCTGGCAGAGTTTCTCCTTGCAAGATATGGTGGAAAAGCTTTTTGCTGAGTGTAGAGCGGCAAGACACGCAGAAGACGCAGATACGCAGCTCTCCGAAGCTAAGTGCCGGTCCCGGGCTTCTTTCGGCACAAACCGCTCTCAGGAGCTCCCTGCGCTCGCCACAATGCTCTGTGTGCGAAGAAGCCGCTTCTTCGCCTGCGGGAGAATCGGCGAGCGGCAGCTTCCCAAAGGCGAAGATGCAAGCTGCACCACACAGGCACAGTGTGGGCAGCCTTCAGACTTCGAGAAAACAGTACTTTACCACTCTCCTGCCTTTTCCATGGTTATTCTATTGGAAAAGAACGAGTTTTGGACAACTACCTTTCATTCTTGCCAAACTCTTTGCAGATCCCCGTGCAAGCTTTAGAACAAGATTTTGGATGTTTTCTTTCCTGGCAGAGTTTCTCCTTGCAAGATATGGTGGAAAAGCTTTTTGCTGAGTGTAGAGCGGCAAGACACGCAGAAGACGCAGATACGCAGCTCTCCGAAGCTAAGTGCCGGTCCCGGGCTTCTTTCGGCACAAACCGCTCTCAGGAGCTCCCTGCGCTCGCCACAATGCTCTGTGTGCGAAGAAGCCGCTTCTTCGCCTCCTGGAGAATCGGCGAGCGGCAGCTTCCCAAAGGCGAAGATGCAAGCTGCAGCACACAGGCACAGTGTGGGCAGCCTTCAGACTTCGAGAAAACAGTACTTTACCACTCTCCTGCCTTTTCCATGGTTATTCTATTGGAAAAGAACGAGTTTTGGACAACTACCTTTCATTCTTGCCAAACTCTTTGCAGACCCCCGTGCAAGCTTTAGAACAAGATTTTGGATGTTTTCTTTCCTGGCAGAGTTTCTCCTTGCAAGATATGGTGGAAAAGCTTTTTGCTGAGTGTAGAGCGGCAAGACACGCAGAAGACGCAGATACGCAGCTCTCCGAAGCTAAGTGCCGGTCCCGGGCTTCTTTCGGCACAAACCGCTCTCAGGAGCTCCCTGCGCTCGCCACAATGCTCTGTGTGCGAAGAAGCCGCTTCTTCGCCTCCGGGAGAATCGGCGAGCGGCAGCTTCCCAAAGGCGAAGATGCAAGCTGCAGCACACAGGCACAGTGTGGGCAGCCTTCAGACTTAGAGAAAACAGTACTTTACCACTCTCCTGCCTTTTCCATGGTTATTCTATTGGAAAAGAACGAGTTTTGGACAACTACCTTTCATTCTTGCCAAACTCTTTGCAGACCCCCGTGCAAGCTTTAGAACAAGATTTTGGATGTTTTCTTTCCTGGCAGAGTTTCTCCTTGCAAGATATGGTGGAAAAGCTTTTTGCTGAGTGTAGAGCGGCAAGACACGCAGAAGACGCAGATACGCAGCTCTCCGAAGCTAAGTGCCGGTCCCGGGCTTCTTTCGGCACAAACCGCTCTCAGGAGCTCCCTGCGCTCGCCACAATGCTCTGTGTGCGAAGAAGCCGCTTCTTCGCCTCCGGGAGAATCGGCGAGCGGCAGCTTCCCAAAGGCGAAGATGCAAGCTGCAGCACGCAGGCACAGTGTGGGCAGCCTTCAGACTTAGAGAAAACAGTACTTTACCACTCTCCTGCCTTTTCCATGGTTATTCTATTGGAAAAGAACGAGTTTTGGACAACTACCTTTCATTCTTGCCAAACGCTTTGCAGACCCCCTTGCAAGCTTTAGAACAAGATTTTGGATGTTTTCTTTCCTGGCAGAGTTTCTCCTTGCAAGATATGGTGGAAAAGCTTTTTGCTGAGTGTAGAGCGGCAAGACACGCAGAAGACGCAGATACGCAGCTCTCCGAAGCTAAGTGCCGGTCCCGGGCTTCTTTCGGCACAAACCGCTCTCAGGAGCTCCCTGCGCTCGCCACAATGCTCTGTGTGCGAAGAAGCCGCTTCTTCGCCTCCTGGAGAATCGGCGAGCGGCAGCTTCCCAAAGGCGAAGATGCAAGCTGCAGCACGCAGGCACAGTGTGGGCAGCCTTCAGACTTAGAGAAAACAGTACTTTACCACTCTCCTGCCTTTTCCATGGTTATTCTATTGGAAAAGAACGAGTTTTGGACAACTACCTTTCATTCTTGCCAAACTCTTTGCAGACCCCCTTGCAAGCTTTAGAACAAGATTTTGGATGTTTTCTTTCCTGGCAGAGTTTCTCCTTGCAAGATATGGTGGAAAAGCTTTTTGCTGAGTGTAGAGCGGCAAGACACGCAGAAGACGCAGATACGCAGCTCTCCGAAGCTAAGTGCCGGTCCCGGGCTTCTTTCGGCACAAACCGCTCTCAGGAGCTCCCTGCGCTCGCCACAATGCTCTGTGTGCGAAGAAGCCGCTTCTTCGCCTCCGGGAGAATCGGCGAGTGGCAGCTTCCCAAAGGCGAAGATGCAAGCTGCAGCACACAGGCACAGTGTGGGCAGCCTTCAGACTTCGAGAAAACAGTACTTTACCACTCTCCTGCCTTTTCCATGGTTATTCTATTGGAAAAGAACGAGTTTTGGACAACTACCTTTCATTCTTGCCAAACTCTTTGCAGACCCCCGTGCAAGCTTTAGAACAAGATTTTGGATGTTTTCTTTCCTGGCAGAGTTTCTCCTTGCAAGATATGGTGGAAAAGCTTTTTGCTGAGTGTAGAGCGGCAAGACACGCAGAAGACGCAGATACGCAGCTCTCCGAAGCTAAGTGCCGGTCCCGGGCTTCTTTCGGCACAAACCGCTCTCAGGAGCTCCCTGCGCTCGCCACAATGCTCTGTGTGCGAAGAAGCCGCTTCTTCGCCTCCGGGAGAATCGGCGAGCGGCAGCTTCCCAAAGGCGAAGATGCAAGCTGCAGCACACAGGCACAGTGTGGGCAGCCTTCAGACTTAGAGAAAACAGTACTTTACCACTCTCCTGCCTTTTCCATGGTTATTCTATTGGAAAAGAACGAGTTTTGGACAACTACCTTTCATTCTTGCCAAACTCTTTGCAGACCCCCGTGCAAGCTTTAGAACAAGATTTTGGATGTTTTCTTTCCTGGCAGAGTTTCTCCTTGCAAGATATGGTGGAAAAGCTTTTTGCTGAGTGTAGAGCGGCAAGACACGCAGAAGACGCAGATACGCAGCTCTCCGAAGCTAAGTGCCGGTCCCGGGCTTCTTTCGGCACAAACCGCTCTCAGGAGCTCCCTGCGCTCGCCACAATGCTCTGTGTGCGAAGAAGCCGCTTCTTCGCCTCCGGGAGAATCGGCGAGCGGCAGCTTCCCAAAGGCGAAGATGCAAGCTGCAGCACGCAGGCACAGTGTGGGCAGCCTTCAGACTTAGAGAAAACAGTACTTTACCACTCTCCTGCCTTTTCCATGGTTATTCTATTGGAAAAGAACGAGTTTTGGACAACTACCTTTCATTCTTGCCAAACGCTTTGCAGACCCCCTTGCAAGCTTTAGAACAAGATTTTGGATGTTTTCTTTCCTGGCAGAGTTTCTCCTTGCAAGATATGGTGGAAAAGCTTTTTGCTGAGTGTAGAGCGGCAAGACACGCAGAAGACGCAGATACGCAGCTCTCCGAAGCTAAGTGCCGGTCCCGGGCTTCTTTCGGCACAAACCGCTCTCAGGAGCTCCCTGCGCTCGCCACAATGCTCTGTGTGCGAAGAAGCCGCTTCTTCGCCTCCTGGAGAATCGGCGAGCGGCAGCTTCCCAAAGGCGAAGATGCAAGCTGCAGCACGCAGGCACAGTGTGGGCAGCCTTCAGACTTAGAGAAAACAGTACTTTACCACTCTCCTGCCTTTTCCATGGTTATTCTATTGGAAAAGAACGAGTTTTGGACAACTACCTTTCATTCTTGCCAAACGCTTTGCAGACCCCCTTGCAAGCTTTAGAACAAGATTTTGGATGTTTTCTTTCCTGGCAGAGTTTCTCCTTGCAAGATATGGTGGAAAAGCTTTTTGCTGAGTGTAGAGCGGCAAGACACGCAGAAGACGCAGATACGCAGCTCTCCGAAGCTAAGTGCCGGTCCCGGGCTTCTTTCGGCACAAACCGCTCTCAGGAGCTCCCTGCGCTCGCCACAATGCTCTGTGTGCGAAGAAGCCGCTTCTTCGCCTCCTGGAGAATCGGCGAGTGGCAGCTTCCCAAAGGCGAAGATGCAAGCTGCAGCACACAGGCACAGTGTGGGCAGCCTTCAGACTTCGAGAAAACAGTACTTTACCACTCTCCTGCCTTTTCCATGGTTATTCTATTGGAAAAGAACGAGTTTTGGACAACTACCTTTCATTCTTGCCAAACTCTTTGCAGACCCCCGTGCAAGCTTTAGAACAAGATTTTGGATGTTTTCTTTCCTGGCAGAGTTTCTCCTTGCAAGATATGGTGGAAAAGCTTTTTGCTGAGTGTAGAGCGGCAAGACACGCAGAAGACGCAGATACGCAGCTCTCCGAAGCTAAGTGCCGGTCCCGGGCTTCTTTCGGCACAAACCGCTCTCAGGAGCTCCCTGCGCTCGCCACAATGCTCTGTGTGCGAAGAAGCCGCTTCTTCGCCTCCGGGAGAATCGGCGAGCGGCAGCTTCCCAAAGGCGAAGATGCAAGCTGCAGCACACAGGCACAGTGTGGGCAGCCTTCAGACTTCGAGAAAACAGTACTTTACCACTCTCCTGCCTTTTCCATGGTTATTCTATTGGAAAAGAACGAGTTTTGGACAACTACCTTTCATTCTTGCCAAACTCTTTGCAGACCCCCGTGCAAGCTTTAGAACAAGATTTTGGATGTTTTCTTTCCTGGCAGAGTTTCTCCTTGCAAGATATGGTGGAAAAGCTTTTTGCTGAGTGTAGAGCGGCAAGACACGCAGAAGACGCAGATACGCAGCTCTCCGAAGCTAAGTGCCGGTCCCGGGCTTCTTTCGGCACAAACCGCTCTCAGGAGCTCCCTGCGCTCGCCACAATGCTCTGTGTGCGAAGAAGCCGCTTCTTCGCCTCCGGGAGAATCGGCGAGCGGCAGCTTCCCAAAGGCGAAGATGCAAGCTGCAGCACGCAGGCACAGTGTGGGCAGCCTTCAGACTTAGAGAAAACAGTACTTTACCACTCTCCTGCCTTTTCCATGGTTATTCTATTGGAAAAGAACGAGTCTTGGACAACTACCTTTCATTCTTGCCAAACTCTTTGCAGATCCCCGTGCAAGCTTTAGAACAAGATTTTGGATGTTTTCTTTCCTGGCAGAGTTTCTCCTTGCAAGATATGGTGGAAAAGCTTTTTGCTGAGTGTAGAGCGGCAAGACACGCAGAAGACGCAGATACGCAGCTCTCCGAAGCTAAGTGCCGGTCCCGGGCTTCTTTCGGCACAAACCGCTCTCAGGAGCTCCCTGCGCTCGCCACAATGCTCTGTGTGCGAAGAAGCCGCTTCTTCGCCTCCTGGAGAATCGGCGAGCGGCAGCTTCCCAAAGGCGAAGATGCAAGCTGCAGCACACAGGCACAGTGTGGGCAGCCTTCAGACTTCGAGAAAACAGTACTTTACCACTCTCCTGCCTTTTCCATGGTTATTCTATTGGAAAAGAACGAGTTTTGGACAACTACCTTTCATTCTTGCCAAACTCTTTGCAGACCCCCGTGCAAGCTTTAGAACAAGATTTTGGATGTTTTCTTTCCTGGCAGAGTTTCTCCTTGCAAGATATGGTGGAAAAGCTTTTTGCTGAGTGTAGAGCGGCAAGACACGCAGAAGACGCAGATATGCAGCTCTCCGAAGCTAAGTGCCGGTCCCGGGCTTCTTTCGGCACAAACCGCTCTCAGGAGCTCCCTGCGCTCGCCACAATGCTCTGTGTGCGAAGAAGCCGCTTCTTCGCCTCCGGGAGAATCGGCGAGCGGCAGCTTCCCAAAGGCGAAGATGCAAGCTGCAGCACACAGGCACAGTGTGGGCAGCCTTCAGACTTAGAGAAAACAGTACTTTACCACTCTCCTGCCTTTTCCATGGTTATTCTATTGGAAAAGAACGAGTTTTGGACAACTACCTTTCATTCTTGCCAAACTCTTTGCAGACCCCCGTGCAAGCTTTAGAAGAAGATTTTGGATGTTTTCTTTCCTGGCAGAGTTTCTCCTTGCAAGATATGGTGGAAAAGCTTTTTGCTGAGTGTAGAGCGGCAAGACACGCAGAAGACGCAGATACGCAGCTCTCCGAAGCTAAGTGCCGGTCCCGGGCTTCTTTCGGCACAAACCGCTCTCAGGAGCTCCCTGCGCTCGCCACAATGCTCTGTGTGCGAAGAAGCCGCTTCTTCGCCTCCGGGAGAATCGGCGAGCGGCAGCTTCCCAAAGGCGAAGATGCAAGCTGCAGCACACAGGCACAGTGTGGGCAGCCTTCAGACTTCGAGAAAACAGTACTTTACCACTCTCCTGCCTTTTCCATGGTTATTCTATTGGAAAAGAACGAGTTTTGGACAACTACCTTTCATTCTTGCCAAACTCTTTGCAGACCCCCGTGCAAGCTTTAGAACAAGATTTTGGATGTTTTCTTTCCTGGCAGAGTTTCTCCTTGCAAGATATGGTGGAAAAGCTTTTTGCTGAGTGTAGAGCGGCAAGACACGCAGAAGACGCAGATACGCAGCTCTCCGAAGCTAAGTGCCGGTCCCGGGCTTCTTTCGGCACAAACCGCTCTCAGGAGCTCCCTGCGCTCGCCACAATGCTCTGTGTGCGAAGAAGCCGCTTCTTCGCCTCCGGGAGAATCGGCGAGCGGCAGCTTCCCAAAGGCGAAGATGCAAGCTGCAGCACGCAGGCACAGTGTGGGCAGCCTTCAGACTTAGAGAAAACAGTACTTTACCACTCTCCTGCCTTTTCCATGGTTATTCTATTGGAAAAGAACGAGTTTTGGACAACTACCTTTCATTCTTGCCAAACGCTTTGCAGACCCCCTTGCAAGCTTTAGAAGAAGATTTTGGATGTTTTCTTTCCTGGCAGAGTTTCTCCTTGCAAGATATGGTGGAAAAGCTTTTGGCTGAGTGTAGAGCGGCAAGACACGCAGAAGACGCAGATACGCAGCTCTCCGAAGCTAAGTGCCGGTCCCGGGCTTCTTTCGGCACAAACCGCTCTCAGGAGCTCCCTGCGCTCGCCACAATGCTCTGTGTGCGAAGAAGCCGCTTCTTCGCCTCCTGGAGAATCGGCGAGCGGCAGCTTCCCAAAGGCGAAGATGCAAGCTGCAGCACGCAGGCACAGTGTGGGCAGCCTTCAGACTTAGAGAAAACAGTACTTTACCACTCTCCTGCCTTTTCCATGGTTATTCTATTGGAAAAGAACGAGTTTTGGACAACTACCTTTCATTCTTGCCAAACGCTTTGCAGACCCCCTTGCAAGCTTTAGAACAAGATTTTGGATGTTTTCTTTCCTGGCAGAGTTTCTCCTTGCAAGATATGGTGGAAAAGCTTTTTGCTGAGTGTAGAGCGGCAAGACACGCAGAAGACGCAGATACGCAGCTCTCCGAAGCTAAGTGCCGGTCCCGGGCTTCTTTCGGCACAAACCGCTCTCAGGAGCTCCCTGCGCTCGCCACAATGCTCTGTGTGCGAAGAAGCCGCTTCTTCGCCTCCTGGAGAATCGGCGAGCGGCAGCTTCCCAAAGGCGAAGATGCAAGCTGCAGCACACAGGCACAGTGTGGGCAGCCTTCAGACTTAGAGAAAACAGTACTTTACCACTCTCCTGCCTTTTCCATGGTTATTCTATTGGAAAAGAACGAGTTTTGGACAACTACCTTTCATTCTTGCCAAACTCTTTGCAGACCCCCGTGCAAGCTTTAGAACAAGATTTTGGATGTTTTCTTTCCTGGCAGAGTTTCTCCTTGCAAGATATGGTGGAAAAGCTTTTTGCTGAGTGTAGAGCGGCAAGACACGCAGAAGACGCAGATACGCAGCTCTCCGAAGCTAAGTGCCGGTCCCGGGCTTCTTTCGGCACAAACCGCTCTCAGGAGCTCCCTGCGCTCGCCACAATGCTCTGTGTGCGAAGAAGCCGCTTCTTCGCCTCCGGGAGAATCGGCGAGCGGCAGCTTCCCAAAGGCGAAGATGCAAGCTGCAGCACGCAGGCACAGTGTGGGCAGCCTTCAGACTTAGAGAAAACAGTACTTTACCACTCTCCTGCCTTTTCCATGGTTATTCTATTGGAAAAGAACGAGTTTTGGACAACTACCTTTCATTCTTGCCAAACTCTTTGCAGACCCCCGTGCAAGCTTTAGAACAAGATTTTGGATGTTTTCTTTCCTGGCAGAGTTTCTCCTTGCAAGATATGGTGGAAAAGCTTTTTGCTGAGTGTAGAGCGGCAAGACACGCAGAAGACGCAGATACGCAGCTCTCCGAAGCTAAGTGCCGGTCCCGGGCTTCTTTCGGCACAAACCGCTCTCAGGAGCTCCCTGCGCTCGCCACAATGCTCTGTGTGCGAAGAAGCCGCTTCTTCGCCTCCGGGAGAATCGGCGAGCGGCAGCTTCCCAAAGGCGAAGATGCAAGCTGCAGCACGCAGGCACAGTGTGGGCAGCCTTCAGACTTAGAGAAAACAGTACTTTACCACTCTCCTGCCTTTTCCATGGTTATTCTATTGGAAAAGAACGAGTTTTGGACAACTACCTTTCATTCTTGCCAAACGCTTTGCAGACCCCCTTGCAAGCTTTAGAACAAGATTTTGGATGTTTTCTTTCCTGGCAGAGTTTCTCCTTGCAAGATATGGTGGAAAAGCTTTTTGCTGAGTGTAGAGCGGCAAGACACGCAGAAGACGCAGATACGCAGCTCTCCGAAGCTAAGTGCCGGTCCCGGGCTTCTTTCGGCACAAACCGCTCTCAGGAGCTCCCTGCGCTCGCCACAATGCTCTGTGTGCGAAGAAGCCGCTTCTTCGCCTCCTGGAGAATCGGCGAGTGGCAGCTTCCCAAAGGCGAAGATGCAAGCTGCAGCACACAGGCACAGTGTGGGCAGCCTTCAGACTTCGAGAAAACAGTACTTTACCACTCTCCTGCCTTTTCCATGGTTATTCTATTGGAAAAGAACGAGTTTTGGACAACTACCTTTCATTCTTGCCAAACTCTTTGCAGACCCCCGTGCAAGCTTTAGAACAAGATTTTGGATGTTTTCTTTCCTGGCAGAGTTTCTCCTTGCAAGATATGGTGGAAAAGCTTTTTGCTGAGTGTAGAGCGGCAAGACACGCAGAAGACGCAGATACGCAGCTCTCCGAAGCTAAGTGCCGGTCCCGGGCTTCTTTCGGCACAAACCGCTCTCAGGAGCTCCCTGCGCTCGCCACAATGCTCTGTGTGCGAAGAAGCCGCTTCTTCGCCTCCGGGAGAATCGGCGAGCGGCAGCTTCCCAAAGGCGAAGATGCAAGCTGCAGCACACAGGCACAGTGTGGGCAGCCTTCAGACTTAGAGAAAACAGTACTTTACCACTCTCCTGCCTTTTCCATGGTTATTCTATTGGAAAAGAACGAGTTTTGGACAACTACCTTTCATTCTTGCCAAACTCTTTGCAGACCCCCGTGCAAGCTTTAGAACAAGATTTTGGATGTTTTCTTTCCTGGCAGAGTTTCTCCTTGCAAGATATGGTGGAAAAGCTTTTTGCTGAGTGTAGAGCGGCAAGACACGCAGAAGACGCAGATACGCAGCTCTCCGAAGCTAAGTGCCGGTCCCGGGCTTCTTTCGGCACAAACCGCTCTCAGGAGCTCCCTGCGCTCGCCACAATGCTCTGTGTGCGAAGAAGCCGCTTCTTCGCCTCCGGGAGAATCGGCGAGCGGCAGCTTCCCAAAGGCGAAGATGCAAGCTGCAGCACACAGGCACAGTGTGGGCAGCCTTCAGACTTAGAGAAAACAGTACTTTACCACTCTCCTGCCTTTTCCATGGTTATTCTATTGGAAAAGAACGAGTTTTGGACAACTACCTTTCATTCTTGCCAAACTCTTTGCAGACCCCCGTGCAAGCTTTAGAACAAGATTTTGGATGTTTTCTTTCCTGGCAGAGTTTCTCCTTGCAAGATATGGTGGAAAAGCTTTTTGCTGAGTGTAGAGCGGCAAGACACGCAGAAGACGCAGATACGCAGCTCTCCGAAGCTAAGTGCCGGTCCCGGGCTTCTTTCGGCACAAACCGCTCTCAGGAGCTCCCTGCGCTCGCCACAATGCTCTGTGTGCGAAGAAGCCGCTTCTTCGCCTCCGGGAGAATCGGCGAGCGGCAGCTTCCCAAAGGCGAAGATGCAAGCTGCACCACACAGGCACAGTGTGGGCAGCCTTCAGACTTCGAGAAAACAGTACTTTACCACTCTCCTGCCTTTTCCATGGTTATTCTATTGGAAAAGAACGAGTTTTGGACAACTACCTTTCATTCTTGCCAAACTCTTTGCAGATCCCCGTGCAAGCTTTAGAACAAGATTTTGGATGTTTTCTTTCCTGGCAGAGTTTCTCCTTGCAAGATATGGTGGAAAAGCTTTTTGCTGAGTGTAGAGCGGCAAGACACGCAGAAGACGCAGATACGCAGCTCTCCGAAGCTAAGTGCCGGTCCCGGGCTTCTTTCGGCACAAACCGCTCTCAGGAGCTCCCTGCGCTCGCCACAATGCTCTGTGTGCGAAGAAGCCGCTTCTTCGCCTCCGGGAGAATCGGCGAGCGGCAGCTTCCCAAAGGCGAAGATGCAAGCTGCAGCACACAGGCACAGTGTGGGCAGCCTTCAGACTTCAAGAAAACAGTACTTTACCACTCTCCTGCCTTTTCCATGGTTATTCTATTGGAAAAGAACGAGTTTTGGACAACTACCTTTCATTCTTGCCAAACTCTTTGCAGACCCCCGTGCAAGCTTTAGAACAAGATTTTGGATGTTTTCTTTCCTGGCAGAGTTTCTCCTTGCAAGATATGGTGGAAAAGCTTTTTGCTGAGTGTAGAGCGGCAAGACACGCAGAAGACGCAGATACGCAGCTCTCCGAAGCTAAGTGCCGGTCCCGGGCTTCTTTCGGCACAAACCGCTCTCAGGAGCTCCCTGCGCTCGCCACAATGCTCTGTGTGCGAAGAAGCCGCTTCTTCGCCTCCGGGAGAATCGGCGAGCGGCAGCTTCCCAAAGGCGAAGATGCAAGCTGCAGCACACAGGCACAGTGTGGGCAGCCTTCAGACTTAGAGAAAACAGTACTTTACCACTCTCCTGCCTTTTCCATGGTTATTCTATTGGAAAAGAACGAGTTTTGGACAACTACCTTTCATTCTTGCCAAACTCTTTGCAGACCCCCGTGCAAGCTTTAGAACAAGATTTTGGATGTTTTCTTTCCTGGCAGAGTTTCTCCTTGCAAGATATGGTGGAAAAGCTTTTTGCTGAGTGTAGAGCGGCAAGACACGCAGAAGACGCAGATACGCAGCTCTCCGAAGCTAAGTGCCGGTCCCGGGCTTCTTTCGGCACAAACCGCTCTCAGGAGCTCCCTGCGCTCGCCACAATGCTCTGTGTGCGAAGAAGCCGCTTCTTCGCCTCCGGGAGAATCGGCGAGCGGCAGCTTCCCAAAGGCGAAGATGCAAGCTGCAGCACACAGGCACAGTGTGGGCAGCCTTCAGACTTAGAGAAAACAGTACTTTACCACTCTCCTGCCTTTTCCATGGTTATTCTATTGGAAAAGAACGAGTTTTGGACAACTACCTTTCATTCTTGCCAAACTCTTTGCAGACCCCCGTGCAAGCTTTAGAACAAGATTTTGGATGTTTTCTTTCCTGGCAGAGTTTCTCCTTGCAAGATATGGTGGAAAAGCTTTTTGCTGAGTGTAGAGCGGCAAGACACGCAGAAGACGCAGATACGCAGCTCTCCGAAGCTAAGTGCCGGTCCCGGGCTTCTTTCGGCACAAACCGCTCTCAGGAGCTCCCTGCGCTCGCCACAATGCTCTGTGTGCGAAGAAGCCGCTTCTTCGCCTCCGGGAGAATCGGCGAGCGGCAGCTTCCCAAAGGCGAAGATGCAAGCTGCAGCACGCAGGCACAGTGTGGGCAGCCTTCAGACTTAGAGAAAACAGTACTTTACCACTCTCCTGCCTTTTCCATGGTTATTCTATTGGAAAAGAACGAGTTTTGGACAACTACCTTTCATTCTTGCCAAACGCTTTGCAGACCCCCTTGCAAGCTTTAGAACAAGATTTTGGATGTTTTCTTTCCTGGCAGAGTTTCTCCTTGCAAGATATGGTGGAAAAGCTTTTTGCTGAGTGTAGAGCGGCAAGACACGCAGAAGACGCAGATACGCAGCTCTCCGAAGCTAAGTGCCGGTCCCGGGCTTCTTTCGGCACAAACCGCTCTCAGGAGCTCCCTGCGCTCGCCACAATGCTCTGTGTGCGAAGAAGCCGCTTCTTCGCCTCCTGGAGAATCGGCGAGCGGCAGCTTCCCAAAGGCGAAGATGCAAGCTGCAGCACACAGGCACAGTGTGGGCAGCCTTCAGACTTAGAGAAAACAGTACTTTACCACTCTCCTGCCTTTTCCATGGTTATTCTATTGGAAAAGAACGAGTTTTGGACAACTACCTTTCATTCTTGCCAAACTCTTTGCAGACCCCCGTGCAAGCTTTAGAACAAGATTTTGGATGTTTTCTTTCCTGGCAGAGTTTCTCCTTGCAAGATATGGTGGAAAAGCTTTTTGCTGAGTGTAGAGCGGCAAGACACGCAGAAGACGCAGATACGCAGCTCTCCGAAGCTAAGTGCCGGTGCCGGGCTTCTTTCGGCACAAACCGCTCTCAGGAGCTCCCTGCGCTCGCCACAATGCTCTGTGTGCGAAGAAGCCGCTTCTTCGCCTCCGGGAGAATCGGCGAGCGGCAGCTTCCCAAAGGCGAAGATGCAAGCTGCAGCACACAGGCACAGTGTGGGCAGCCTTCAGACTTCGAGAAAACAGTACTTTACCACTCTCCTGCCTTTTCCATGGTTATTCTATTGGAAAAGAACGAGTTTTGGACAACTACCTTTCATTCTTGCCAAACTCTTTGCAGACCCCCGTGCAAGCTTTAGAACAAGATTTTGGATGTTTTCTTTCCTGGCAGAGTTTCTCCTTGCAAGATATGGTGGAAAAGCTTTTTGCTGAGTGTAGAGCGGCAAGACACGCAGAAGACGCAGATACGCAGCTCTCCGAAGCTAAGTGCCGGTGCCGGGCTTCTTTCGGCACAAACCGCTCTCAGGAGCTCCCTGCGCTCGCCACAATGCTCTGTGTGCGAAGAAGCCGCTTCTTCGCCTCCGGGAGAATCGGCGAGCGGCAGCTTCCCAAAGGCGAAGATGCAAGCTGCAGCACGCAGGCACAGTGTGGGCAGCCTTCAGACTTAGAGAAAACAGTACTTTACCACTCTCCTGCCTTTTCCATGGTTATTCTATTGGAAAAGAACGAGTTTTGGACAACTACCTTTCATTCTTGCCAAACTCTTTGCAGACCTCCGTGCAAGCTTTAGAACAAGATTTTGGATGTTTTCTTTCCTGGCAGAGTTTCTCCTTGCAAGATATGGTGGAAAAGCTTTTTGCTGAGTGTAGAGCGGCAAGACACGCAGAAGACGCAGATACGCAGCTCTCCGAAGCTAAGTGCCGGTCCCGGGCTTCTTTCGGCACAAACCGCTCTCAGGAGCTCCCTGCGCTCGCCACAATGCTCTGTGTGCGAAGAAGCCGCTTCTTCGCCTCCGGGAGAATCGGCGAGCGGCAGCTTCCCAAAGGCGAAGATGCAAGCTGCACCACACAGGCACAGTGTGGGCAGCCTTCAGACTTAGAGAAAACAGTACTTTACCACTCTCCTGCCTTTTCCATGGTTATTCTATTGGAAAAGAACGAGTTTTGGACAACTACCTTTCATTCTTGCCAAACTCTTTGCAGACCCCCGTGCAAGCTTTAGAACAAGATTTTGGATGTTTTCTTTCCTGGCAGAGTTTCTCCTTGCAAGATATGGTGGAAAAGCTTTTTGCTGAGTGTAGAGCGGCAAGACACGCAGAAGACGCAGATACGCAGCTCTCCGAAGCTAAGTGCCGGTCCCGGGCTTCTTTCGGCACAAACCGCTCTCAGGAGCTCCCTGCGCTCGCCACAATGCTCTGTGTGCGAAGAAGCCGCTTCTTCGCCTCCTGGAGAATCGGCGAGCGGCAGCTTCCCAAAGGCGAAGATGCAAGCTGCAGCACACAGGCACAGTGTGGGCAGCCTTCAGACTTCGAGAAAACAGTACTTTACCACTCTCCTGCCTTTTCCATGGTTATTCTATTGGAAAAGAACGAGTTTTGGACAACTACCTTTCATTCTTGCCAAACTCTTTGCAGACCCCCGTGCAAGCTTTAGAAGAAGATTTTGGATGTTTTCTTTCCTGGCAGAGTTTCTCCTTGCAAGATATGGTGGAAAAGCTTTTTGCTGAGTGTAGAGCGGCAAGACACGCAGAAGACGCAGATACGCAGCTCTCCGAAGCTAAGTGCCGGTCCCGGGCTTCTTTCGGCACAAACCGCTCTCAGGAGCTCCCTGCGCTCGCCACAATGCTCTGTGTGCGAAGAAGCCGCTTCTTCGCCTCCGGGAGAATCGGCGAGCGGCAGCTTCCCAAAGGCGAAGATGCAAGCTGCAGCACACAGGCACAGTGTGGGCAGCCTTCAGACTTAGAGAAAACAGTACTTTACCACTCTCCTGCCTTTTCCATGGTTATTCTATTGGAAAAGAACGAGTTTTGGACAACTACCTTTCATTCTTGCCAAACTCTTTGCAGACCCCCGTGCAAGCTTTAGAAGAAGATTTTGGATGTTTTCTTTCCTGGCAGAGTTTCTCCTTGCAAGATATGGTGGAAAAGCTTTTTGCTGAGTGTAGAGCGGCAAGACACGCAGAAGACGCAGATACGCAGCTCTCCGAAGCTAAGTGCCGGTCCCGGGCTTCTTTCGGCACAAACCGCTCTCAGGAGCTCCCTGCGCTCGCCACAATGCTCTGTGTGCGAAGAAGCCGCTTCTTCGCCTCCGGGAGAATCGGCGAGCGGCAGCTTCCCAAAGGCGAAGATGCAAGCTGCAGCACACAGGCACAGTGTGGGCAGCCTTCAGACTTAGTGAAAACAGTACTTTACCACTCTCCTGCCTTTTCCATGGTTATTCTATTGGAAAAGAACGAGTTTTGGACAACTACCTTTCATTCTTGCCAAACTCTTTGCAGACCCCCGTGCAAGCTTTAGAAGAAGATTTTGGATGTTTTCTTTCCTGGCAGAGTTTCTCCTTGCAAGATATGGTGGAAAAGCTTTTTGCTGAGTGTAGAGCGGCAAGACACGCAGAAGACGCAGATACGCAGCTCTCCGAAGCTAAGTGCCGGTCCCGGGCTTCTTTCGGCACAAACCGCTCTCAGGAGCTCCCTGCGCTCGCCACAATGCTCTGTGTGCGAAGAAGCCGCTTCTTCGCCTCCGGGAGAATCGGCGAGCGGCAGCTTCCCAAAGGCGAAGATGCAAGCTGCAGCACACAGGCACAGTGTGGGCAGCCTTCAGACTTAGAGAAAACAGTACTTTACCACTCTCCTGCCTTTTCCATGGTTATTCTATTGGAAAAGAACGAGTTTTGGACAACTACCTTTCATTCTTGCCAAACTCTTTGCAGACCCCCGTGCAAGCTTTAGAACAAGATTTTGGATGTTTTCTTTCCTGGCAGAGTTTCTCCTTGCAAGATATGGTGGAAAAGCTTTTTGCTGAGTGTAGAGCGGCAAGACACGCAGAAGACGCAGATACGCAGCTCTCCGAAGCTAAGTGCCGGTCCCGGGCTTCTTTCGGCACAAACCGCTCTCAGGAGCTCCCTGCGCTCGCCACAATGCTCTGTGTGCGAAGAAGCCGCTTCTTCGCCTCCTGGAGAATCGGCGAGCGGCAGCTTCCCAAAGGCGAAGATGCAAGCTGCAGCACACAGGCACAGTGTGGGCAGCCTTCAGACTTCGAGAAAACAGTACTTTACCACTCTCCTGCCTTTTCCATGGTTATTCTATTGGAAAAGAACGAGTTTTGGACAACTACCTTTCATTCTTGCCAAACTCTTTGCAGATCCCCGTGCAAGCTTTAGAACAAGATTTTGGATGTTTTCTTTCCTGGCAGAGTTTCTCCTTGCAAGATATGGTGGAAAAGCTTTTTGCTGAGTGTAGAGCGGCAAGACACGCAGAAGACGCAGATACGCAGCTCTCCGAAGCTAAGTGCCGGTCCCGGGCTTCTTTCGGCACAAACCGCTCTCAGGAGCTCCCTGCGCTCGCCACAATGCTCTGTGTGCGAAGAAGCCGCTTCTTCGCCTCCGGGAGAATCGGCGAGCGGCAGCTTCCCAAAGGCGAAGATGCAAGCTGCAGCACACAGGCACAGTGTGGGCAGCCTTCAGACTTAGAGAAAACAGTACTTTACCACTCTCCTGCCTTTTCCATGGTTATTCTATTGGAAAAGAACGAGTTTTGGACAACTACCTTTCATTCTTGCCAAACTCTTTGCAGACCCCCGTGCAAGCTTTAGAAGAAGATTTTGGATGTTTTCTTTCCTGGCAGAGTTTCTCCTTGCAAGATATGGTGGAAAAGCTTTTTGCTGAGTGTAGAGCGGCAAGACACGCAGAAGACGCAGATACGCAGCTCTCCGAAGCTAAGTGCCGGTCCCGGGCTTCTTTCGGCACAAACCGCTCTCAGGAGCTCCCTGCGCTCGCCACAATGCTCTGTGTGCGAAGAAGCCGCTTCTTCGCCTCCGGGAGAATCGGCGAGCGGCAGCTTCCCAAAGGCGAAGATGCAAGCTGCAGCACGCAGGCACAGTGTGGGCAGCCTTCAGACTTCGAGAAAACAGTACTTTACCACTCTCCTGCCTTTTCCATGGTTATTCTATTGGAAAAGAACGAGTTTTGGACAACTACCTTTCATTCTTGCCAAACGCTTTGCAGACCCCCTTGCAAGCTTTAGAACAAGATTTTGGATGTTTTCTTTCCTGGCAGAGTTTCTCCTTGCAAGATATGGTGGAAAAGCTTTTTGCTGAGTGTAGAGCGGCAAGACACGCAGAAGACGCAGATACGCAGCTCTCCGAAGCTAAGTGCCGGTCCCGGGCTTCTTTCGGCACAAACCGCTCTCAGGAGCTCCCTGCGCTCGCCACAATGCTCTGTGTGCGAAGAAGCCGCTTCTTCGCCTCCTGGAGAATCGGCGAGCGGCAGCTTCCCAAAGGCGAAGATGCAAGCTGCAGCACACAGGCACAGTGTGGGCAGCCTTCAGACTTAGAGAAAACAGTACTTTACCACTCTCCTGCCTTTTCCATGGTTATTCTATTGGAAAAGAACGAGTTTTGGACAACTACCTTTCATTCTTGCCAAACTCTTTGCAGACCCCCGTGCAAGCTTTAGAACAAGATTTTGGATGTTTTCTTTCCTGGCAGAGTTTCTCCTTGCAAGATATGGTGGAAAAGCTTTTTGCTGAGTGTAGAGCGGCAAGACACGCAGAAGACGCAGATACGCAGCTCTCCGAAGCTAAGTGCCGGTCCCGGGCTTCTTTCGGCACAAACCGCTCTCAGGAGCTCCCTGCGCTCGCCACAATGCTCTGTGTGCGAAGAAGCCGCTTCTTCGCCTCCGGGAGAATCGGCGAGCGGCAGCTTCCCAAAGGCGAAGATGCAAGCTGCAGCACACAGGCACAGTGTGGGCAGCCTTCAGACTTCGAGAAAACAGTACTTTACCACTCTCCTGCCTTTTCCATGGTGATTCTATTGGAAAAGAACGAGTTTTGGACAACTACCTTTCATTCTTGCCAAACTCTTTGCAGACCCCCGTGCAAGCTTTAGAAGAAGATTTTGGATGTTTTCTTTCCTGGCAGAGTTTCTCCTTGCAAGATATGGTGGAAAAGCTTTTTGCTGAGTGTAGAGCGGCAAGACACGCAGAAGACGCAGATACGCAGCTCTCCGAAGCTAAGTGCCGGTGCCGGGCTTCTTTCGGCACAAACCGCTCTCAGGAGCTCCCTGCGCTCGCCACAATGCTCTGTGTGCGAAGAAGCCGCTTCTTCGCCTGCGGGAGAATCGGCGAGCGGCAGCTTCCCAAAGGCGAAGATGCAAGCTGCAGCACGCAGGCACAGTGTGGGCAGCCTTCAGACTTAGAGAAAACAGTACTTTACCACTCTCCTGCCTTTTCCATGGTTATTCTATTGGAAAAGAACGAGTTTTGGACAACTACCTTTCATTCTTGCCAAACTCTTTGCAGACCCCCGTGCAAGCTTTAGAACAAGATTTTGGATGTTTTCTTTCCTGGCAGAGTTTCTCCTTGCAAGATATGGTGGAAAAGCTTTTTGCTGAGTGTAGAGCGGCAAGACACGCAGAAGACGCAGATACGCAGCTCTCCGAAGCTAAGTGCCGGTCCCGGGCTTCTTTCGGCACAAACCGCTCTCAGGAGCTCCCTGCGCTCGCCACAATGCTCTGTGTGCGAAGAAGCCGCTTCTTCGCCTCCGGGAGAATCGGCGAGCGGCAGCTTCCCAAAGGCGAAGATGCAAGCTGCAGCACACAGGCACAGTGTGGGCAGCCTTCAGACTTAGAGAAAACAGTACTTTACCACTCTCCTGCCTTTTCCATGGTTATTCTATTGGAAAAGAACGAGTTTTGGACAACTACCTTTCATTCTTGCCAAACTCTTTGCAGACCCCCGTGCAAGCTTTAGGAGAAGATTTTGGATGTTTTCTTTCCTGGCAGAGTTTCTCCTTGCAAGATATGGTGGAAAAACTTTTTGCTGAGTGTAGAGCGGCAAGACACGCAGAAGACGCAGATACGCAGCTCTCCGAAGCTAAGTGCCGGTCCCGGGCTTCTTTCGGCACAAACCGCTCTCAGGAGCTCCCTGCGCTCGCCACAATGCTCTGTGTGCGAAGAAGCCGCTTCTTCGCCTCCGGGAGAATCGGCGAGCGGCAGCTTCCCAAAGGCGAAGATGCAAGCTGCAGCACACAGGCACAGTGTGGGCAGCCTTCAGACTTCGAGAAAACAGTACTTTACCACTCTCCTGCCTTTTCCATGGTTATTCTATTGGAAAAGAACGAGTTTTGGACAACTACCTTTCATTCTTGCCAAACTCTTTGCAGACCCCCGTGCAAGCTTTAGAACAAGATTTTGGATGTTTTCTTTCCTGGCAGAGTTTCTCCTTGCAAGATATGGTGGAAAAGCTTTTTGCTGAGTGTAGAGCGGCAAGACACGCAGAAGACGCAGATACGCAGCTCTCCGAAGCTAAGTGCCGGTCCCGGGCTTCTTTCGGCACAAACCGCTCTCAGGAGCTCCCTGCGCTCGCCACAATGCTCTGTGTGCGAAGAAGCCGCTTCTTCGCCTCCGGGAGAATCGGCGAGCGGCAGCTTCCCAAAGGCGAAGATGCAAGCTGCAGCACACAGGCACAGTGTGGGCAGCCTTCAGACTTCGAGAAAACAGTACTTTACCACTCTCCTGCCTTTTCCATGGTTATTCTATTGGAAAAGAACGAGTTTTGGACAACTACCTTTCATTCTTGCCAAACTCTTTGCAGACCCCCGTGCAAGCTTTAGAACAAGATTTTGGATGTTTTCTTTCCTGGCAGAGTTTCTCCTTGCAAGATATGGTGGAAAAGCTTTTTGCTGAGTGTAGAGCGGCAAGACACGCAGAAGACGCAGATACGCAGCTCTCCGAAGCTAAGTGCCGGTGCCGGGCTTCTTTCGGCACAAACCGCTCTCAGGAGCTCCCTGCGCTCGCCACAATGCTCTGTGTGCGAAGAAGCCGCTTCTTCGCCTCCGGGAGAATCGGCGAGCGGCAACTTCCCAAAGGCGAAGATGCAAGCTGCAGCACGCAGGCACAGTGTGGGCAGCCTTCAGACTTAGAGAAAACAGTACTTTACCACTCTCCTGCCTTTTCCATGGTTATTCTATTGGAAAAGAACGAGTTTTGGACAACTACCTTTCATTCTTGCCAAACTCTTTGCAGACCCCCGTGCAAGCTTTAGAACAAGATTTTGGATGTTTTCTTTCCTGGCAGAGTTTCTCCTTGCAAGATATGGTGGAAAAGCTTTTTACTGAGTGTAGAGCGGCAAGACACGCAGAAGACGCAGATACGCAGCTCTCCGAAGCTAAGTGCCGGTCCCGGGCTTCTTTCGGCACAAACCGCTCTCAGGAGCTCCCTGCGCTCGCCACAATGCTCTGTGTGCGAAGAAGCCGCTTCTTCGCCTCCGGGAGAATCGGCGAGCGGCAGCTTCCCAAAGGCGAAGATGCAAGCTGCAGCACGCAGGCACAGTGTGGGCAGCCTTCAGACTTAGAGAAAACAGTACTTTACCACTCTCCTGCCTTTTCCATGGTTATTCTATTGGAAAAGAACGAGTTTTGGACAACTACCTTTCATTCTTGCCAAACTCTTTGCAGACCCCCGTGCAAGCTTTAGAACAAGATTTTGGATGTTTTCTTTCCTGGCAGAGTTTCTCCTTGCAAGATATGGTGGAAAAGCTTTTTGCTGAGTGTAGAGCGGCAAGACACGCAGAAGACGCAGATACGCAGCTCTCCGAAGCTAAGTGCCGGTGCCGGGCTTCTTTCGGCACAAACCGCTCTCAGGAGCTCCCTGCGCTCGCCACAATGCTCTGTGTGCGAAGAAGCCGCTTCTTCGCCTCCGGGAGAATCGGCGAGCGGCAGCTTCCCAAAGGCGAAGATGCAAGCTGCAGCACACAGGCACAGTGTGGGCAGCCTTCAGACTTCGAGAAAACAGTACTTTACCACTCTCCTGCCTTTTCCATGGTTATTCTATTGGAAAAGAACGAGTTTTGGACAACTACCTTTCATTCTTGCCAAACTCTTTGCAGACCCCCGTGCAAGCTTTAGAACAAGATTTTGGATGTTTTCTTTCCTGGCAGAGTTTCTCCTTGCAAGATATGGTGGAAAAGCTTTTTGCTGAGTGTAGAGCGGCAAGACACGCAGAAGACGCAGATACGCAGCTCTCCGAAGCTAAGTGCCGGTCCCGGGCTTCTTTCGGCACAAACCGCTCTCAGGAGCTCCCTGCGCTCGCCACAATGCTCTGTGTGCGAAGAAGCCGCTTCTTCGCCTCCGGGAGAATCGGCGAGCGGCAGCTTCCCAAAGGCGAAGATGCAAGCTGCAGCACACAGGCACAGTGTGGGCAGCCTTCAGACTTAGAGAAAACAGTACTTTACCACTCTCCTGCCTTTTCCATGGTTATTCTATTGGAAAAGAACGAGTTTTGGACAACTACCTTTCATTCTTGCCAAACTCTTTGCAGACCCCCGTGCAAGCTTTAGAAGAAGATTTTGGATGTTTTCTTTCCTGGCAGAGTTTCTCCTTGCAAGATATGGTGGAAAAGCTTTTTGCTGAGTGTAGAGCGGCAAGACACGCAGAAGACGCAGATACGCAGCTCTCCGAAGCTAAGTGCCGGTCCCGGGCTTCTTTCGGCACAAACCGCTCTCAGGAGCTCCCTGCGCTCGCCACAATGCTCTGTGTGCGAAGAAGCCGCTTCTTCGCCTCCGGGAGAATCGGCGAGCGGCAGCTTCCCAAAGGCGAAGATGCAAGCTGCAGCACACAGGCACAGTGTGGGCAGCCTTCAGACTTAGAGAAAACAGTACTTTACCACTCTCCTGCCTTTTCCATGGTTATTCTATTGGAAAAGAACGAGTTTTGGACAACTACCTTTCATTCTTGCCAAACTCTTTGCAGACCCCCGTGCAAGCTTTAGAAGAAGATTTTGGATGTTTTCTTTCCTGGCAGAGTTTCTCCTTGCAAGATATGGTGGAAAAGCTTTTTGCTGAGTGTAGAGCGGCAAGACACGCAGAAGACGCAGATACGCAGCTCTCCGAAGCTAAGTGCCGGTCCCGGGCTTCTTTCGGCACAAACCGCTCTCAGGAGCTCCCTGCGCTCGCCACAATGCTCTGTGTGCGAAGAAGCCGCTTCTTCGCCTCCGGGAGAATCGGCGAGCGGCAGCTTCCCAAAGGCGAAGATGCAAGCTGCAGCACGCAGGCACAGTGTGGGCAGCCTTCAGACTTAGAGAAAACAGTACTTTACCACTCTCCTGCCTTTTCCATGGTTATTCTATTGGAAAAGAACGAGTTTTGGACAACTACCTTTCATTCTTGCCAAACTCTTTGCAGACCCCCGTGCAAGCTTTAGAACAAGATTTTGGATGTTTTCTTTCCTGGCAGAGTTTCTCCTTGCAAGATATGGTGGAAAAGCTTTTTGCTGTGTGTAGAGCGGCAAGACACGCAGAAGACGCAGATACGCAGCTCTCCGAAGCTAAGTGCCGGTCCCGGGCTTCTTTCGGCACAAACCGCTCTCAGGAGCTCCCTGCGCTCGCCACAATGCTCTGTGTGCGAAGAAGCCGCTTCTTCGCCTCCGGGAGAATCGGCGAGCGGCAGCTTCCCAAAGGCGAAGATGCAAGCTGCAGCACGCAGGCACAGTGTGGGCAGCCTTCAGACTTAGAGAAAACAGTACTTTACCACTCTCCTGCCTTTTCCATGGTTATTCTATTGGAAAAGAACGAGTTTTGGACAACTACCTTTCATTCTTGCCAAACTCTTTGCAGACCCCCGTGCAAGCTTTAGAAGAAGATTTTGGATGTTTTCTTTCCTGGCAGAGTTTCTCCTTGCAAGATATGGTGGAAAAGCTTTTTGCTGAGTGTAGAGCGGCAAGACACGCAGAAGACGCAGATACGCAGCTCTCCGAAGCTAAGTGCCGGTCCCGGGCTTCTTTCGGCACAAACCGCTCTCAGGAGCTCCCTGCGCTCGCCACAATGCTCTGTGTGCGAAGAAGCCGCTTCTTCGCCTCCGGGAGAATCGGCGAGCGGCAGCTTCCCAAAGGCGAAGATGCAAGCTGCAGCACACAGGCACAGTGTGGGCAGCCTTCAGACTTAGAGAAAACAGTACTTTACCACTCTCCTGCCTTTTCCATGGTTATTCTATTGGAAAAGAACGAGTTTTGGACAACTACCTTTCATTCTTGCCAAACTCTTTGCAGACCCCCGTGCAAGCTTTAGAACAAGATTTTGGATGTTTTCTTTCCTGGCAGAGTTTCTCCTTGCAAGATATGGTGGAAAAGCTTTTTGCTGAGTGTAGAGCGGCAAGACACGCAGAAGACGCAGATACGCAGCTCTCCGAAGCTAAGTGCCGGTCCCGGGCTTCTTTCGGCACAAACCGCTCTCAGGAGCTCCCTGCGCTCGCCACAATGCTCTGTGTGCGAAGAAGCCGCTTCTTCGCCTCCGGGAGAATCGGCGAGCGGCAGCTTCCCAAAGGCGAAGATGCAAGCTGCAGCACGCAGGCACAGTGTGGGCAGCCTTCAGACTTAGAGAAAACAGTACTTTACCACTCTCCTGCCTTTTCCATGGTTATTCTATTGGAAAAGAACGAGTTTTGGACAACTACCTTTCATTCTTGCCAAACTCTTTGCAGACCTCCGTGCAAGCTTTAGAACAAGATTTTGGATGTTTTCTTTCCTGGCAGAGTTTCTCCTTGCAAGATATGGTGGAAAAGCTTTTTGCTGAGTGTAGAGCGGCAAGACACGCAGAAGACGCAGATACGCAGCTCTCCGAAGCTAAGTGCCGGTCCCGGGCTTCTTTCGGCACAAACCGCTCTCAGGAGCTCCCTGCGCTCGCCACAATGCTCTGTGTGCGAAGAAGCCGCTTCTTCGCCTCCGGGAGAATCGGCGAGCGGCAGCTTCCCAAAGGCGAAGATGCAAGCTGCAGCACACAGGCACAGTGTGGGCAGCCTTCAGACTTAGAGAAAACAGTACTTTACCACTCTCCTGCCTTTTCCATGGTTATTCTATTGGAAAAGAACGAGTTTTGGACAACTACCTTTCATTCTTGCCAAACTCTTTGCAGACCCCCGTGCAAGCTTTAGAAGAAGATTTTGGATGTTTTCTTTCCTGGCAGAGTTTCTCCTTGCAAGATATGGTGGAAAAGCTTTTTGCTGAGTGTAGAGCGGCAAGACACGCAGAAGACGCAGATACGCAGCTCTCCGAAGCTAAGTGCCGGTCCCGGGCTTCTTTCGGCACAAACCGCTCTCAGGAGCTCCCTGCGCTCGCCACAATGCTCTGTGTGCGAAGAAGCCGCTTCTTCGCCTCCGGGAGAATCGGCGAGCGGCAGCTTCCCAAAGGCGAAGATGCAAGCTGCAGCACACAGGCACAGTGTGGGCAGCCTTCAGACTTAGAGAAAACAGTACTTTACCACTCTCCTGCCTTTTCCATGGTTATTCTATTGGAAAAGAACGAGTTTTGGACAACTACCTTTCATTCTTGCCAAACTCTTTGCAGACCCCCGTGCAAGCTTTAGAACAAGATTTTGGATGTTTTCTTTCCTGGCAGAGTTTCTCCTTGCAAGATATGGTGGAAAAGCTTTTTGCTGAGTGTAGAGCGGCAAGACACGCAGAAGACGCAGATACGCAGCTCTCCGAAGCTAAGTGCCGGTCCCGGGCTTCTTTCGGCACAAACCGCTCTCAGGAGCTCCCTGCGCTCGCCACAATGCTCTGTGTGCGAAGAAGCCGCTTCTTCGCCTCCGGGAGAATCGGCGAGCGGCAGCTTCCCAAAGGCGAAGATGCAAGCTGCAGCACACAGGCACAGTGTGGGCAGCCTTCAGACTTAGAGAAAACAGTACTTTACCACTCTCCTGCCTTTTCCATGGTTATTCTATTGGAAAAGAACGAGTTTTGGACAACTACCTTTCATTCTTGCCAAACTCTTTGCAGACCCCCGTGCAAGCTTTAGAACAAGATTTTGGATGTTTTCTTTCCTGCAGAGTTTCTCCTTGCAAGATATGGTGGAAAAGCTTTTTGCTGAGTGTAGAGCGGCAAGACACGCAGAAGACGCAGATACGCAGCTCTCCGAAGCTAAGTGCCGGTCCCGGGCTTCTTTCGGCACAAACCGCTCTCAGGAGCTCCCTGCGCTCGCCACAATGCTCTGTGTGCGAAGAAGCCGCTTCTTCGCCTCCGGGAGAATCGGCGAGCGGCAGCTTCCCAAAGGCGAAGATGCAAGCTGCAGCACGCAGGCACAGTGTGGGCAGCCTTCAGACTTAGAGAAAACAGTACTTTACCACTCTCCTGCCTTTTCCATGGTTATTCTATTGGAAAAGAACGAGTTTTGGACAACTACCTTTCATTCTTGCCAAACTCTTTGCAGACCCCCGTGCAAGCTTTAGAACAAGATTTTGGATGTTTTCTTTCCTGGCAGAGTTTCTCCTTGCAAGATATGGTGGAAAAGCTTTTTTGCTGAGTGTAGAGCGGCAAGACACGCAGAAGACGCAGATACGCAGCTCTCCGAAGCTAAGTGCCGGTCCCGGGCTTCTTTCGGCACAAACCGCTCTCAGGAGCTCCCTGCGCTCGCCACAATGCTCTGTGTGCGAAGAAGCCGCTTCTTCGCCTCCGGGAGAATCGGCGAGCGGCAGCTTGCCAAAGGCGAAGATGCAAGCTGCAGCACGCAGGCACAGTGTGGGCAGCCTTCAGACTTAGAGAAAACAGTACTTTACCACTCTCCTGCCTTTTCCATGGTTATTCTATTGGAAAAGAACGAGTTTTGGACAACTACCTTTCATTCTTGCCAAACTCTTTGCAGACCCCCGTGCAAGCTTTAGAACAAGATTTTGGATGTTTTCTTTCTGGCAGAGTTTCTCCTTGCAAGATATGGTGGAAAAGCTTTTTGCTGAGTGTAGAGCGGCAAGACACGCAGAAGACGCAGATACGCAGCTCTCCGAAGCTAAGTGCCGGTCCCGGGCTTCTTTCGGCACAAACCGCTCTCAGGAGCTCCCTGCGCTCGCCACAATGCTCTGTGTGCGAAGAAGCCGCTTCTTCGCCTCCGGGAGAATCGGCGAGCGGCAGCTTGCCAAAGGCGAAGATGCAAGCTGCAGCACACAGGCACAGTGTGGGCAGCCTTCAGACTTAGAGAAAACAGTACTTTACCACTCTCCTGCCTTTTCCATGGTTATTCTATTGGAAAAGAACGAGTTTTGGACAACTACCTTTCATTCTTGCCAAACTCTTTGCAGACCCCCGTGCAAGCTTTAGAAGAAGATTTTGGATGTTTTCTTTCCTGGCAGAGTTTCTCCTTGCAAGATATGGTGGAAAAGCTTTTTGCTGAGTGTAGAGCGGCAAGACACGCAGAAGACGCAGATACGCAGCTCTCCGAAGCTAAGTGCCGGTCCCGGGCTTCTTTCGGCACAAACCGCTCTCAGGAGCTCCCTGCGCTCGCCACAATGCTCTGTGTGCGAAGAAGCCGCTTCTTCGCCTCCGGGAGAATCGGCGAGCGGCAGCTTCCCAAAGGCGAAGATGCAAGCTGCAGCACACAGGCACAGTGTGGGCAGCCTTCAGACTTAGAGAAAACAGTACTTTACCACTCTCCTGCCTTTTCCATGGTTATTCTATTGGAAAAGAACGAGTTTTGGACAACTACCTTTCATTCTTGCCAAACTCTTTGCAGACCCCCGTGCAAGCTTTAGAAGAAGATTTTGGATGTTTTCTTTCCTGGCAGAGTTTCTCCTTGCAAGATATGGTGGAAAAGCTTTTTGCTGAGTGTAGAGCGGCAAGACACGCAGAAGACGCAGATACGCAGCTCTCCGAAGCTAAGTGCCGGTCCCGGGCTTCTTTCGGCACAAACCGCTCTCAGGAGCTCCCTGCGCTCGCCACAATGCTCTGTGTGCGAAGAAGCCGCTTCTTCGCCTCCGGGGAGAATCGGCGAGCGGCAGCTTCCCAAAGGCGAAGATGCAAGCTGCAGCACACAGGCACAGTGTGGGCAGCCTTCAGACTTCAGAGAAAACAGTACTTTACCACTCTCCTGCCTTTTCCATGGTTATTCTATTGGAAAAGAACGAGTTTTGGACAACTACCTTTCATTCTTGCCAAACTCTTTGCAGACCCCCGTGCAAGCTTTAGAACAAGATTTTGGATGTTTTCTTTCCTGGCAGAGTTTCTCCTTGCAAGATATGGTGGAAAAGCTTTTTGCTGAGTGTAGAGCGGCAAGACACGCAGAAGACGCAGATACGCAGCTCTCCGAAGCTAAGTGCCGGTCCCGGGCTTCTTTCGGCACAAACCGCTCTCAGGAGCTCCCTGCGCTCGCCACAATGCTCTGTGTGCGAAGAAGCCGCTTCTTCGCCTCCGGGAGAATCGGCGAGCGGCAGCTTCCCAAAGGCGAAGATGCAAGCTGCAGCACACAGGCACAGTGTGGGCAGCCTTCAGACTTCGAGAAAACAGTACTTTACCACTCTCCTGCCTTTTCCATGGTTATTCTATTGGAAAAGAACGAGTTTTGGACAACTACCTTTCATTCTTGCCAAACTCTTTGCAGACCCCCGTGCAAGCTTTAGAACAAGATTTTGGATGTTTTCTTTCCTGGCAGAGTTTCTCCTTGCAAGATATGGTGGAAAAGCTTTTTGCTGAGTGTAGAGCGGCAAGACACGCAGAAGACGCAGATACGCAGCTCTCCGAAGCTAAGTGCCGGTCCCGGGCTTCTTTCGGCACAAACCGCTCTCAGGAGCTCCCTGCGCTCGCCACAATGCTCTGTGTGCGAAGAAGCCGCTTCTTCGCCTCCGGGAGAATCGGCGAGCGGCAGCTTCCAAAGGCGAAGATGCAAGCTGCAGCACGCAGGCACAGTGTGGGCAGCCTTCAGACTTAGAGAAAACAGTACTTTACCACTCTCCTGCCTTTTCCATGGTTATTCTATTGGAAAAGAACGAGTTTTGGACAACTACCTTTCATTCTTGCCAAACTCTTTGCAGACCCCCGTGCAAGCTTTAGAACAAGATTTTGGATGTTTTCTTTCCTGGCAGAGTTTCTCCTTGCAAGATATGGTGGAAAAGCTTTTTGCTGAGTGTAGAGCGGCAAGACACGCAGAAGACGCAGATACGCAGCTCTCCGAAGCTAAGTGCCGGTCCCGGGCTTCTTTCGGCACAAACCGCTCTCAGGAGCTCCCTGCGCTCGCCACAATGCTCTGTGTGCGAAGAAGCCGCTTCTTCGCCTCCGGGAGAATCGGCGAGCGGCAGCTTCCCAAAGGCGAAGATGCAAGCTGCAGCACGCAGGCACAGTGTGGGCAGCCTTCAGACTTAGAGAAAACAGTACTTTACCACTCTCCTGCCTTTTCCATGGTTATTCTATTGGAAAAGAACGAGTTTTGGACAACTACCTTTCATTCTTGCCAAACTCTTTGCAGACCCCCGTGCAAGCTTTAGAACAAGATTTTGGATGTTTTCTTTCCTGGCAGAGTTTCTCCTTGCAAGATATGGTGGAAAAGCTTTTTGCTGAGTGTAGAGCGGCAAGACACGCAGAAGACGCAGATACGCAGCTCTCCGAAGCTAAGTGCCGGTCCCGGGCTTCTTTCGGCACAAACCGCTCTCAGGAGCTCCCTGCGCTCGCCACAATGCTCTGTGTGCGAAGAAGCCGCTTCTTCGCCTCCGGGAGAATCGGCGAGCGGCAGCTTCCCAAAGGCGAAGATGCAAGCTGCAGCACACAGGCACAGTGTGGGCAGCCTTCAGACTTAGAGAAAACAGTACTTTACCACTCTCCTGCCTTTTCCATGGTTATTCTATTGGAAAAGAACGAGTTTTGGACAACTACCTTTCATTCTTGCCAAACTCTTTGCAGACCCCCGTGCAAGCTTTAGAACAAGATTTTGGATGTTTTCTTTCCTGGCAGAGTTTCTCCTTGCAAGATATGGTGGAAAAGCTTTTTGCTGAGTGTAGAGCGGCAAGACACGCAGAAGACGCAGATACGCAGCTCTCCGAAGCTAAGTGCCGGTCCCGGGCTTCTTTCGGCACAAACCGCTCTCAGGAGCTCCCTGCGCTCGCCACAATGCTCTGTGTGCGAAGAAGCCGCTTCTTCGCCTCCGGGAGAATCGGCGAGCGGCAGCTTCCCAAAGGCGAAGATGCAAGCTGCAGCACACAGGCACAGTGTGGGCAGCCTTCAGACTTAGAGAAAACAGTACTTTACCACTCTCCTGCCTTTTCCATGGTTATTCTATTGGAAAAGAACGAGTTTTGGACAACTACCTTTCATTCTTGCCAAACTCTTTGCAGACCCCCGTGCAAGCTTTAGAACAAGATTTTGGATGTTTTCTTTCCTGGCAGAGTTTCTCCTTGCAAGATATGGTGGAAAAGCTTTTTGCTGAGTGTAGAGCGGCAAGACACGCAGAAGACGCAGATACGCAGCTCTCCGAAGCTAAGTGCCGGTCCCGGGCTTCTTTCGGCACAAACCGCTCTCAGGAGCTCCCTGCGCTCGCCACAATGCTCTGTGTGCGAAGAAGCCGCTTCTTCGCCTCCGGGAGAATCGGCGAGCGGCAGCTTCCCAAAGGCGAAGATGCAAGCTGCAGCACACAGGCACAGTGTGGGCAGCCTTCAGACTTAGAGAAAACAGTACTTTACCACTCTCCTGCCTTTTCCATGGTTATTCTATTGGAAAAGAACGAGTTTTGGACAACTACCTTTCATTCTTGCCAAACTCTTTGCAGACCCCCGTGCAAGCTTTAGAACAAGATTTTGGATGTTTTCTTTCCTGGCAGAGTTTCTCCTTGCAAGATATGGTGGAAAAGCTTTTTGCTGAGTGTAGAGCGGCAAGACACGCAGAAGACGCAGATACGCAGCTCTCCGAAGCTAAGTGCCGGTCCCGGGCTTCTTTCGGCACAAACCGCTCTCAGGAGCTCCCTGCGCTCGCCACAATGCTCTGTGTGCGAAGAAGCCGCTTCTTCGCCTCCGGGAGAATCGGCGAGCGGCAGCTTCCCAAAGGCGAAGATGCAAGCTGCAGCACACAGGCACAGTGTGGGCAGCCTTCAGACTTAGAGAAAACAGTACTTTACCACTCTCCTGCCTTTTCCATGGTTATTCTATTGGAAAAGAACGAGTTTTGGACAACTACCTTTCCTTCTTGCCAAACTCTTTGCAGACCTCCGTGCAAGCTTTAGAACAAGATTTTGGATGTTTTCTTTCCTGGCAGAGTTTCTCCTTGCAAGATATGGTGGAAAAGCTTTTTGCTGAGTGTAGAGCGGCAAGACACGCAGAAGACGCAGATACGCAGCTCTCCGAAGCTAAGTGCCGGTCCCGGGCTTCTTTCGGCACAAACCGCTCTCAGGAGCTCCCTGCGCTCGCCACAATGCTCTGTGTGCGAAGAAGCCGCTTCTTCGCCTCCGGGAGAATCGGCGAGCGGCAGCTTCCCAAAGGCGAAGATGCAAGCTGCAGCACACAGGCACAGTGTGGGCAGCCTTCAGACTTAGAGAAAACAGTACTTTACCACTCTCCTGCCTTTTCCAT